>NC_134837.1:5908977-5958915 GCF_004210375.1 Tachypleus tridentatus
AACACATGCATCATATCATATACGACTTATAACGATTACAGTGACCCACGATCTGAAAGTGTGAAACACGATTTTGTACAACAGAATGTGATCCATGTATCCTGGGATTCATGGTCCAAACACGTTGTTTTGGACGATGGGCTCCAGATAATCAATCCTAGTTCACATGACGTGGATTAACTGTTGCCATTCCTCCGTATTGATTCCAGATAATCAATCCTACTTGATATGACGTGACTTAACTGTTGCCATTCCTCCGTATTGATTCCAGATAATCAATTCTAGTTCACATGACGTGAATTAACTGTTGTCATTCCTCCGTATTGATTCCAGATAATCAATCCTACTTCATATGGCGTGTCTTAACTGTTGTCATTCCTCCGTATTGATTCCAGATAATCAATCCTACTTGATGTGACGTGTTTTAACTGTTGTCATTCTTTTCTATTGATTCACCTCAACAAACAAAATGTCTATTGCACGACTTTATGTATATTTGTGTGGAATGTTTAAAAAATGGGATTTAGTACGTACTTGTGAGATACTCAGAGTTTAAAACTAATTATGATATATTCATCAGTCAAGAAAAATTTAGTTGTTTTTTTAAGAAGAAAGAACAACTGGAAAATTTGTAATTTTCTTCAGTTTGATGAAGGATAAAACAATAATAAGTTTGGCCATAGTACGATTTGTGTTGTTGCTAATATTTCTAGTAACGTTTTTAAAACAATTTTGTTGTTAATATTTGACTTATAACATATAGGAGTTATTGTAACAATTAGATAGGGTTTTCAATCCAATAATCAATCACAGATTTTGATAGTTATCTTTGTTGGCCTTTGGAGCTCAAGAAGCATCTGTCGTGGAATTTCTTAGATCTTAACGCCGTGAAGAAACACCATTAGAGACAACTATGTTTTCCTCTTGTCCTACAAAAGGCAGCTGACGTTACAGATGACATCTCTTATAACTCTGAAGACATTGATGAAACACATGTAACCCTACTGAGTTTGATAGCAATTTTAAAGTCTTATTTATTTGATATGATGAATCGCACTGAGAAAACGTAGTTCATTGAAAACAATAGAGAAAGCTTTCAATGGTAGTTTTACATGAGGTCGAAAGGTAAAGTAAAAACTAGAAACAAAAACTCATGTCACGCGTGAAATACCAAAAAAACTTCTTTTATGTGCGTTGAAAGAGTAGTTTCAAAGATTTTATAGCATTCAATGTGAAGTGAAATTAGAGCAATGTCGTTTACCTAACAGCATTTTTTCCACCTGATGTGGAATCTAGGTTAATTATGACGTTCATCCTGTAACATTATAATACCATTTGTCAAGTTACACTTATATGAAAGAGAACCATCAGTTTTCTAGATGAAAGACTGTTTATACAACACAATGTGCTGCTTTATACAGCTGACTATTCAATATTATAGACTAAAGACATTGTTAATACAACATAACGTGCTGCTTTAGACAGCTAACTTTTCAATATTATAGATGAAAGACATTGTTAATACAACATAACGTGCTGCTTTATACAGCTAACTTTTCAATATTATAGATGAAAGACTGTTTATACAACATAACGTGCTGCTTTAGACAGCTAACTTTTCAACATTATAGATGAAAGACTGTTTATACAACATAACGTGCTGCTTTAGACAGCTAACTTTTCAACATTATAGATGAAAGACTGTTTATACAACATAACGTGCTGCTTTAGACAGCTAACTTTTCAACATTATAGATGAAAGACTGTTTATACAACATAACGTGCTGCTTTAGACAGCTAACTTTTCAACATTATAGATGAAAGACTGTTTATACAACATAACGTGCTGTTTTAGACAGCTAACTTTTCAACATTATAGATGAAAGACTGTTAATACAACATAACGTGCTGCTTTAGACAGCTAACTATTCAACATTATGGATGAAAGACTGTTAATACAACATAACGTGCTGCTTTAGACAGCTAACTATTCAACATTATAGATGAAAGACTGTTTATACAACATAACGTGCTGCTTTAGACAGCTAACTATTCAACATTATGGATGAAAGACTGTTAATACAACATAACGTGCTGCTTTAGACAGCTAACTATTCAACATTATAGATGAAAGACTGTTAATACAACATAACGTGCTGCTTTAGACAGCTAACTATTCAACATTATGGATGAAAGACTGTTAATACAACATAACGTGCTGCTTTAGACAGCTAACTTTTCAACATTATAGATGAAAGACTTAATACAACATAACGTGCTGCTTTAGACAGCTAACTATTCAACATTATAGATGAAAGACTGTTAATACAACATAACGTGCTGCTTTAGACAGCTAACTTTTCAATATTATAGATGAAAGACTGTTAATACAACATAACGTGCTGCTTTAGACAGCTAACTATTCAACATTATGGATGAAAGACTGTTAATACAACATAACGTGCTGCTTTAGACAGCTAACTTTTCAATATTATAGATGAAAGACTTAATACAACATAACGTGCTGCTTTAGACAGCTAACTATTCAATATTATAGATGAAAGACATTGTTAATACAACATAACGTGCTGCTTTAGACAGCTAACTATTCAACATTATAGATGAAAGACATTGTTAATACAACATAACGTGCTGCTTTAGACAGCTAACTTTTCAACATTATAGATGAAAGACATTGTTTATACAACATAACGTGCTGCTTTAGACAGCTAACTATTCAACATTATAGATGAAAGACTGTTTATACAACATAACGTGCTGCTTTAGACAGCTAACTTTTCAATATTATAGATGAAAGACTGTTAATACAACATAACGTGCTGCTTTAGACAGCTAACTTTTCAATATTATAGATGAAAGACATTGTTTATACAACATAACGTGCTGCTTTAGACAGCTAATTATTCAACATTATAGATGAAAGACTGTTTATACAACATAACGTGCTGCTTTAGACAGCTAACTTTTCAATATTATAGATGAAAGACTGTTTATACAACATAACGTGCTGCTTTAGACAGCTAACTTTTCAATATTATAGATGAAAGACTGTTAATACAACATAACGTGCTGCTTTAGACAGCTAACTTTTCAACATTATAGATGAAAGACTGTTAATACAACATAACGTGCTGCTTTAGACAGCTAACTTTTCAATATTATAGATGAAAGACATTGTTAATACAACATAACGTGCTGCTTTATACAGCTAACTTTTCAACATTATAGATGAAAGACATTGTTAATACAACATAACGTGCAGCTTTAGACAGCTAACTTTTCAATATTATAGATGAAAGACATTGTTTATACAACATAACGTGCTGCTTTAGACAGCTAATTATTCAACATTATAGATGAAAGACATTGTTAATACAACATAACGTGCTGCTTTAGACAGCTAACTTTTCAATATTATAGATGAAAGACATTGTTTATACAACATAACGTGCTGCTTTAGACAGCTAATTATTCAACATTATAGATGAAAGACATTGTTAATACAACATAACGTGCTGCTTTAGACAGCTAACTTTTCAATATTATAGATGAAAGACATTGTTAATACAACATAACGTGCTGCTTTAGACAGCTAACTTTTCAATATTATAGATGAAAGACATTGTTAATACAACATAACGTGCAGCTTTAGACAGCTAATATTGATTTCTTTATTATTCACTACTCACAGTGAAAGACGTTCATAAATAGTTTATTCGAGGCAGTCATTCCGATCTTTTTAAGATATTTAGGTGATTGACCTGACCTTGTGGTCAACGCACTGGACTATGAATCTGGGAATTCACACAGGTTTGCCTCAAAAGTTCTCTATTCACTTGCGTCCACGAGTGCATTACAAGAGTTACAATGAAACACTACCCTGAAGTTATGAGTTGTATTAGTTCATCTGAGCAGCACTCTATTATTGTTTTTCTTCAGTTAAAATTTCATTGAACGTTTAAACTTGTATATATGTAGAAATCTGTTACTTTAGTTTTAGGTATTTCATCACCACGACCCAAACATTCGCCTAATTCTTCTATAAAATCATTACAAGCTGTACTTTTTCAGGCAGACCCAAAAGCAATAACTTTTAAATATTTCATTCGTATATTTATTCTCATCACGGCCAGATATTTGTTATTTCCAGAAACTACGTAATTTGATGAAATGTTAACATTTTTGTATTTGACATTTTGTATACTTTACTAAACAAAGGAGTTTCAAGCCACTGGATTTACTGACCGGAATGGACCCTGACAACAGAAACAGGAGTACGTCTCAGTGGTAACATAAAAGTGAAAAGCTTTGGAATAGAATTGCATACATCTTTAATCAATAGCAGTACGTCCAATATGTTTTTGTGTTGTACATGTATCTTTATGTGTTTGTACATGTATCTTTATGTGTTTGTACATGTATCTTTATGTGTTTGTACATGTATCTTTACGTGTTTTTACATGTATCTTTACATGTTTTTACATGTATCTTTATATGTTTTACATGTATCTTTATATGTTTTACATGTATCTTTACATGTTTTTACATGTATCTTTATATGTTTTACATGTATCTTTTTGTGTTTTTACATTATCTTTATATGTTTTTACATGTATCTTTATATGTTTTACATGTATCTTTTTGTGACTCTTTCTCGGTTTTTCGCTTTCTTTAAACTTCTTCAAACACAGCATGTATTTGAAAGTGAAATAAAATATTTAATTACTTGAAATAATAGAGATGTTGTTGTTGTTTTGAATTAAGCACAAAGCTACTCAATGAGCTCTCTGTGCTCTGACCACCACGGGTATCGAAACCCGGTTTTTAGCGTTGTAAGTCCGCAGACATACCGCTAAGCCACTAGGGGGTAAATAATAGAGATACAAATACAGTATTAAATTAACCAAATAATATTTGTGTTTCTTGAGGTTGGATGACATAACATTTTATAAAGTGGTCTATTGGGTGGCCTCACCAAACCAACAATTCTGACGTATTAATATATCACTAATTGCCGCGTGTGTCGTAATTTGTTTGTTTGTTCGTTTGTTTTTTTGGAATTTCGCACAAAGCTACTCGAGGGCTATCTGTGCTAGCCGTCCCTAATTTAGCAGTGTAAGACTAGAGGGAAGGCAGCTAGTCATCACTACCCACCGCCAACTCTTGGGCTACTCTTTTACCAACGAAAAGTGGGATTGACCGTCACATTATACACCCCCACGGCTGGGAGGGCGAGCATGTTTAGCACGACGCGGGCGCGAACCCGCGACCCTCGGATTACGAGTCGCACGCCTTACGTAATTTGTTACTTCATCTATATGTTTTTTTTGTCTTAATATTTTTGTTATGAAGCCTGTAACATTCTTCTTGCACATGACTTTGTAATAATTTGTTTAAGTAGCCTTTACTTGGATACTAGACAGAAAACAAAACACATAAAATGAAACAAAATGGGGAAAGACAGAAGTTCAGAAAAGCTACAAATACTGTGTTAAAAGAACCATGATGCTAGTCACGTTTTGTTATGTTTTTACAATGAAGTGGATGATCTAATTTTTCTTCACTCCTACTTTTTAAAACTGTGACAATTCTAAATAGTTCATTTCCGTTTCCGGTGTCAGCAATTTCCGCTACGACAGTTTTGATTCCCGCGTTTTTTGACAACGAGCTATCAGTAAGTATATCGAAGTGCATGGAGTTTTATATGAATAGTGACGGAACAGTTCGGCGTTTGACGAACTCCGAAACACAAATGAAAATACAGAATTAATCTAGAAAATTAGATAACGTCGCAGTCTCATTACACAATTCATTTAATTATATAAAACAAATAAACAGAAAAAAATTGAAAGATTTTGCTTGATTTGGTCGCATGCCAAGTTTGAAACAAAGAAAATTAGTGCTTTCATAGTTATGCAGTTTCTATTAATTGTTACACGTGAAGATCCGGTAGAGATAATGTGACGAATTTCTAAGTATTTATATCAAAATTTATTCGTCTTTGTATGGACAGAACTAAATCCATGTCAAACTAACACTGTAATAGTAAACATAAAACATAAACAATATATCAGCTTACAGAAACCACTGTTTTACCCCACGGTGATAAGCACGGATAAAACTTGTCAGTCAGGAATATGTCCTACATTTATTAACATACATTTCATTTCAAATTCTTCTTATTTATATTAAAATGTCCTACTTTTATTAACATACATTTCATTTCAAATTCTTCTTATTTATATTAAAATGTCCTACATTTATTAACATACATTTCATTTCAAATTCTTCTTATTTATATTAAAACCATCTCGTTAACCTCCTGGCTATCTTGAGTTGGTTGGTTTGGCGTTTTGTGGCTCAAATCAAACTTTGGAATTTTCTAGAATCGCGCTGCGCTTTAAAACCACAGCAGTGCAATATAGTCCCTAATACCTACATTTTCAGTGCAAGACCACAGCAGTGCAATATAGTCCCTAATACCTACATTTTCAGTGCAAGACCACAGCAGTGCAATATAGTCCCTAATACCTACATTTTCAGTGCAAGACCACAGCAGTGCAATATAGTCCCTAATACCTACATTTTCAGTGCAAGACCACAGCAGTGCAATATAGACCCTAATACCTACATTTTCAGTGCAAGGCCACAGCAGTGCAATATAGTCCCTAATACCTACATTTTCAGTGCAAGATTTTTTGCACTATTTAAGCGCAAGCATGTTTTTCGAAATTATATTAACGGAACTATTTCAATGGAAATACTTTTTTTTTTCAGTGAAAATATATTTTTGAAGCAAAGTAGGTTAATGATTACATGTCTAGCCTGAATAATAATAATCACCTGGATCATCTGAAGTTATTAATTATTTCTTTGAAGTTAATTTCAGCCTAATCTTTAAAAAGGTTCGCTAGGTCTTGAATTTTATTACAAATATCATGTTAGATTGATTTTGTTTTCCAATTTTTTTTTAATTTATTCATTACGTATTTCAAGACAAAGGTGTGTACTCGGGTCTTATTTAGGTCTGCTACAAGACATTGCTTGAGAAAACTACGTTCAATACTACATCATTGAGACGATGAGAGATAACAGTTAATAACAACCGCTAGCTTGGATAAAATACAACATAAAGTAAGTTACGTCAAGCTGGCTTGGATAAAATACAACATAAAATAAGTTACGTCAGGCTGACTTGGATAAAATAGAATATAAAATAAGTTACGTCAAGCTAGCTTGATAAAATACAACATAATATAACTGACATCAAGCTGACTTGAATACACATAAGTTATATCAAGCTGAATTACAATATAAAGTAGTGGAAGACATAAATGTTTTTGTTGTTGTTTTTTACTGTTGATAGATTCATTTTCATGAACAGATTTCTTTTTAGAGGTAAACAAAGTTTATTAAATAATTTTGATGAACTGATTTTAGCGTTACAATCATCAACACATAAAAAAGAAAGATTTAATACCTAAACACATAACACAATCTCTTTACCCGAGTATCTTGTACCAGCTAATTACGGTTGAGCTACAAAATAAAGAATCTTATACCAACTGATTACGGTTGAGCTACACAATGGAGTATGTTATACCAACTAATTACGGTTGAGCTACACAATGAAGTATCTTATACCAACTTATTACAGTTGAGCTACACAATGAAATATCTTATACCAACTGACTAAGGTTGAGCTACACAATAGAGTATCTTACACCAACTTATTACAGTTGAGCTACACAATAGAGTATCTTACACCAACTTATTACAGTTGAGCTACACAATAGAGTATCTTACACCAACTTATTACAGTTGAGCTACACAATAGAGTATCTTATACCAACTGACTAAGATTGAGCTACACAATAGAGTATGTTATACCAACTAATTACAGTTGAGCTACACAATAGAGTATGTTATACCAACTTATTACAGTTGAGCTACACAATAGAGTATGTTATACCAACTAATTACAGTTGAGCTACACAATAGAGTATCTTACACCAACTTATTACAGTTGAGCTACACAATAGAGTATGTTATACCAACTTATTACAGTTGAGCTACACAATAGAGTATCTTACACCAACTTATTACAGTTGAGCTACACAATAGAGTATGTTATACCAACTGACTAAGATTGAGCTACACAATAGAGTATCTTACACCAACTTATTACAGTTGAGCTACACAATAGAGTATCTTACACCAACTTATTACAGTTGAGCTACACAATAGAGTATGTTATACCAACTGACTAAGATTGAGCTACACAATAGAGTATGTTATACCAACTAAATACAGTTGAGCTACACAATAGAGTATGTTATACCAACTTATTACAGTTGAGCTACACAATAGAGTATCTTACACCAACTTATTACAGTTGAGCTACACAATAGAGTATCTTACACCAACTTATTACAGTTGAGCTACACAATAGAGTATCTTACACCAACTTATTACAGTTGAGCTACACAATAGAGTATCTTACACCAACTTATTACAGTTGAGCTACACAATAGAGTATCTTATACCAACTGACTAAGATTGAGCTACACAATAGAGTATGTTATACCAACTAATTACAGTTGAGCTACACAATAGAGTATGTTATACCAACTTATTACAGTTGAGCTACACAATAGAGTATGTTATACCAACTTATTACAGTTGAGCTACACAATAGAGTATGTTATACCAACTTATTACAGTTGAGCTACACAATAGAGTATGTTATACCAACTAATTACAGTTGAGCTACACAATAGAGTATCTTACACCAACTTATTACAGTTGAGCTACACAATAGAGTATGTTATACCAACTTATTACAGTTGAGCTACACAATAGAGTATCTTACACCAACTTATTACAGTTGAGCTACACAATAGAGTATGTTATACCAACTGACTAAGATTGAGCTACACAATAGAGTATCTTACACCAACTTATTACAGTTGAGCTACACAATAGAGTATCTTACACCAACTTATTACAGTTGAGCTACACAATAGAGTATGTTATACCAACTGACTAAGATTGAGCTACACAATAGAGTATGTTATACCAACTAAATACAGTTGAGCTACACAATAGAGTATGTTATACCAACTTATTACAGTTGAGCTACACAATAGAGTATCTTACACCAACTTATTACAGTTGAGCTACACAATAGAGTATCTTACACCAACTTATTACAGTTGAGCTACACAATAGAGTATCTTACACCAACTTATTACAGTTGAGCTACACAATAGAGTATCTTACACCAACTTATTACAGTTGAGCTACACAATAGAGTATCTTATACCAACTGACTAAGATTGAGCTACACAATAGAGTATGTTATACCAACTAATTACAGTTGAGCTACACAATAGAGTATGTTATACCAACTTATTACAGTTGAGCTACACAATAGAGTATGTTATACCAACTTATTACAGTTGAGCTACACAATAGAGTATCTTATACCAACTTATTACAGTTGAGCTACACAATAGAGTATCTTACACCAACTAATACCCCTGATCTTATCATTGAAGGTTCCTAAACTTTCCCCTGACACACCAAAGAACTCTCCACTAAAGAAACAAATCCTCGATATCTTGATGCTGTAATAGTAAATATTTTAGTCGTTGTTGTTTATTGTTTTATGAATTTCGCGCAAAGCTACTCGAGGGCTAACTGCGCTAGCCGTCCCTAATTTAGCAGTGTAAGACTAGAGGGAAGGCAGCTAGTCATCACCACCCACCGCCAACTGTTGGGCTACTCTTTACCAACGAATAGTAGGATTAACCGTCACATTATAACGCCCCCACGGCTGAAAGGGCAAGCATGTTTGGTGCAACTGGGATTCGAACCCGCGACCCTCGAAATATTTTAGTCATTAAAAAGCTGAAACGCCCTTTACGCTTACTTTTTCCATGTTTTATTGATTAACCTACTCTCATGAAGTATATTGTGAGCTTGTTAAAGTTTGTCCTGTCTAGAAAACCAAATTAAAAAGTGAATTTTAAACCACAGGTTTTATTTGTTGTTATCGCGACCTAGTGTTCAATACAATAATTTATCAAAACTAATTACTACACATAGTTTTCAAAGGGACTGGTGTGACTAGTGGTAATTGAACCAAATCAGAAGGTTCAAGGTTTTAAACCGCAATGTCCAGTTTAATACATTCTGTATTTTCAGCTGTAATATATTATCAAGGTAGCAGTGAGTTCCCTGTAATGTATTATCAAAGTAGCAGTAAGTTCCGTTATTAATTAAGTATTTGATATATTTAAAATCTCTTTGTAAGAATACATTAAACATTGTATGAATTAAAGTCGTAAAAGCTTTCACCAAACACGATGTTGTTTACATTTAAAATATTTTAAGAAGTTGAATTTCGCGCAAAGCTACACAAGGGCTATCTGCTCTAGCCGGCCATAATTTAGCAGTGTAAGACTAGAGAAAAGGCAGCTAGTCATCACCACCCCTTGCCAACTCTCGGGCTACTCTTTACCAACGAATAGTGGGATTGACCGTAACATTACAACGGTCCCATGGTTGAAAGGGCGAGCATGTTTGGTGCGACGTGGAATCGAACCTACGACCCTCAGACTACGAGTCGAACGCATTAACCCACCTGGCCATGCCGGGCCATATCTTAAAAGCTGTTGAAGTTTAATATCTTTGTAGTTTGTTTTAGGTTGTTTTGAATTTCGCGCAAAGCTACATGAGGATTATCTATGCTAGCCGTCCCTAATGTAGCAGTGTAAGACTAGAAGGAAGGTAGTTAGTCATAACCACCCACCGCCGCCAACTCTTGGGCTACTCTTTACCAACGAATAGTTGGATTGACTATCACATTATAATCCTCCAACGGCTGAAAGGGCGAGCATGTTTGGTGTGAAAGGGATTCAAACCCGCGTATATTTTTAGAATAGTCATTCAAATCATAGGTTAGTCATCAGTTTTACTAGCTTTAACGTGAGAGAGGTTTTGACTGCAGTTTAGAAATTCCGCGTTTTATTAAAAATATAGTTAATAGAAACACTTTGAACATACGGTTTGGTTTTGTAATTTCCAGGTTTATCTAGGTACAGCTGTATTTGTGGCAGAGCTACCACTGTTAGCAATTCCTAGCTACTATAGCTAGCCGGCAGGCGCAGAGACTGTCATTGTAATAACACAACCACGGTTTTAAGCGTGAGGATTATATTGTAGTGTCGCATGAATTCGAGCCCATCCCGTCAGCTCCGAAGAGGATCAATCCACGACTTTGTCTAAATTCGAGCCCATCCCGTCAGCTCCGAAGAGGATCAATCCACGACTTTGTCTAAATTCAGTAATTGTCTTTAAAATCTTCTGGTGGTTCTATTTAACTGCATCTGCTAGAAACCTAATTACTTTAGTAGCTCAGACGGTGGATACAGTATAAGTAGCCCATTACGCGTGTATCTTTGTCTTTAAGAACAGACAAACATTCTATCCTTAAAACTTAAAGAAGAAAACATTTAAAATTAACAATAAAAGCTTCCTTTGTTCGACATTAAATGGCTATTCGTGTCGCTTTTTTGCCAAGTTGCCCTGAAGGAATTTTCAAACGTTGTATGAATTACTTTAGAGAATAACTGAAGTACACACCCGAAATGTCTGTAAAACATTTGAGTTATATCTTTGGAACACCAGTGAGACTTAATGTTCTCAGATTCAAACAGAAACTCTGACTGGTTTCATGTACTTTTGTGCACAGTAAAGGTATTCATAACGGACCAGTCACCGATATATTTATTGGAACGTGTGTAACTCATGACTGAGAAATTAGTTTTATATTGAAAGACCAAAATATACTAATTAACCTATTCTATTGGCATGACAGTGACATCACTTATTCCAAATGTCCTAAAAGTGAAAATGATACAGGTCACGTTACAGAGGGTGTGGCACATAAGTTGCTTCATCACTTTTACTTTCAATGGGTCAGGTTGTCCACTCACGGAGTATGAGTGGATTGCGGTCAGTGGGTCAACGAGGACAACTGTCCATAGCTGTATCCCGTATAACCCACATTTTCTTTTGCAGGTTTAAATAGCCGAGAGCAACAGTTGTATGCCGTCAGTCGACGTCTGTCCGCTCACGGTCTTTCTACAGAGCTGTCTAAACATTCAACCAATTGGTTAACACTGTCTTGTATTTGTGCAAGTGATGTATTCGGTCAAAGTAACTGAGTATCTGATGTTCGCTTTCTGGACGATCCTGACGTTGGTTTCTTCACCCATCCATTCAGCAGGTAAGTGTAGTCAATGCAGACCTATGATGTTGTAACTTGTTTTTCATGAGTTGACATCAGGGGGCATCCATCGTTACACGTGCCTCAAAACAACGGTTTCTGTTATGAACTCGGTTTCGCGATTGGTTCAAGAAGCTTTGCTTTCATTTAGTATTTAATCAAAGTGAAATTCTCAGACATTGTTTCTGCTTTATTATTCATCAAGCGGGTGATTTGTGGTTTGAAAATAAAAATATCCAAATATCTCGCAATGAAAACAGAAAATATCTCTGTTATTTATCACACCCACACTAAATACAAAAAAATATCCAGCACTAAATTTTGGAAAATGTACTATAATAACTCTATGGTTAATATTATAATGAACTAATAGAACAACTGTATGGTTAATACTATAATGATACTAATATAGCAGTTCTATGGATAATATTATAATGGTACTAATACAACAATTCTATAGTTAACATAATGACACTCGATCCCCGTCACAAGTGAATGATTATAATTGTCGTTACAGTTTTAAACGTTCATGAATGTTTGAACTAAAATCATGGTTGTGCAGAGAAATGTCTCAAAACAGTAACAAATTCACTATGAGAATGTGTTTCTGTAATATTTTGCTGAGCCTAGTTTCTAAGGCTTACAACTGCTCCGTCAGCCACAAGAAAATGCAGCTTTAAAATTGTTCGTGTTATTGTTTGTAATCAATAAAAGGTACAGTAATGAAGAGAGAATTTAATTTATAAAAGAATCTAGGAAAATGTTGCAGATATCAAAACGTTTTACCATTACTTTTCAATCAGAATCTCCAAAGATACGTTTATTATCCTGAGTAATAGGGTCCCATGTCTTACGTTTGTAGTGATAATAAAACCTCTGTATGAAGAGGTCGCGTTCGACCTGTCTGTAATTACCTATATTTTTACAATATATTATTTATGTATGGGAAACCACCCTGTGACAAAGCAGTACGCTTACCAACTTCTAATACTAAAACTAAGGGTTCGAACCTTGCAGTGAGATCAAAGGCTTGTGTTTAATGTTTGGGATTATTTGATACAAATTATGAAATACAATCTATGGTTAATTAATAATTTAAAGTGGTTGTAAAGTATTTAAAGTTTCGATTGTTATAATTTTAAGTCGATCTATTTCTATTTTCCAATTCAGTTGCTTAAATCTTTAGTACGGCAGATATACTAGCTCTGTTGTCGTCGCCTGAATGCATTCATATATTAAATAGTAATAAAAAATATTCAATGGTTTGTTGATACAATAAATTCCAAATGTACTGAACTAGTAACAGTTCCTGTTCAAAGTTAAATCTATTCAGTTTTAATGGTCAAAATGTTAACACGAAGGTATGAAGGAAGCGATACTCGAGTGTTTATGAGTAAACGTTAGAGAATCAGATTGGTGTATATTGGTGTATACACCAATCATCAGATGACGACAGTTTTGAAAACTAGATCTGATAGCCTCGTTTCCACGCAACCCCGGTTACGGGTTTGTTTTATTTGGGAACTGGAAGGAAGGTCTTAATTACGTGACCTCAGTGATAAACGAGAGACGTGACCTTTCTCTTGTTTCTTATTCTAATAAGGTTCATGTGAAAGTTAGAAGTATATAGTTTTATGTTACAAGGTGTTGTGATCTTATATTTTTCCCTCATATTTCATAAAAATATCTTTTTTTTTAAATTAACATCTTTTAAAATATTTCTACCTGGAATATGTACTCTAACCAACTTATATTCTGAATATCAAAGTGCTAAATACATTTGCGTTGTGTGGATTTATGCAGATGATAAATTATCTTTATACAAACTTGTTGCAATTTATATTTGTAGTAGCTTGTTACAAATCATATATATGTAAGCTTGCTACAAGTTATGTTTATACAACATTGCTATAAGTTGTACACGCCTGCTACTAGTTATCCTCATATATTATTGCTGTAACAAGCTTGCTACAAGTTATGTTTATACAACATTGCTATAAGTTGTATACGCCTGCTACTAGTTATTCTCATATATTATTGCTGTAACAAGCTTGCTACAAGTTTTGAATGGTGAAGTGTTTTTCATATTCTATACCCAAGTTTCTTAATTTGTTTGTTTACATTTTCATTTCCTTATTTAATAATCAGGTTTTTAGATCTTTTTAGAATTACATTTAGTTTATCTTGTTTCTTTCTATTTTATCAACTTCTTACTCTAACTGATTCTTACGCTTCCTAGGAATAATTATTTTAACTCCAGAGGTAACATCTTCACCCAAGTTGTAATTACTTAATCAACAACAACTGAAACTCTAAGGTGAACGTTAGGCCTATGATAGGTAATGAGACGTCACGTAATATTTAAATACATATTCTCACAATCTACTCAACTCTTTATAAATTTCCAGCCATAAATAAGTTATTAAAGTCGGATTAACTTTCTGAGGAAACCAGGTGATACATATGTTGTACCCTCTATAACTTTCTTCCGTGATTTCTTGAGAGACATTTATGAATAAAATTGAATGTAACTTTTCTAACGTGATTACCAACCAATTGTTTGTTATATTTTTAGTCACAGCAAAGCGGCTCATAGAATGACGCCGAGTTTCTCAAGTACAAACTTTTAGTTCATAGCTCCGTAACAAATTTTGTTGCAGTTTTGTACTCAGAAGATAAAACCATTTCGATTGATGTTTCACCACGCACAAGGTGTGATACATTAATTTACTTTGATCCCACCTGAAAGAATTTTAATTTTCGCGGCATCATATCTATGTCCTGGCTGAGGCTTAGAGGCTGACGATTTTCCAGCGTAAGGTCGTGGTTATCTCTGAGAATTATAGAGTATATTACCAGTAGAGTTTTAAGATGTTGGAAGCAACTCTTGTCCAGATATTGGTTCGTGTTTTTTCAGTTTTCGAAAATAATGTTTTGTTGGATTCACCACTGATTTTAAATAGTAATAAAGAATGTTCTATTGGATTCATCTGTGTTTATAAATGTTTTGAGTAAGCTATGTAGCACCTTTAACATTTCTAGGGGAATAATTACAAAAACGAAATATTTAATTATTTGCTTCATTACGTTTTAAGTAAGGTGGTCATTTTTGGCTTCTGGTCCAGCCTTAAGGACTATACTGTAACCATTTTTTATATTGTTAAAAATCATGTTCTTACATAGATAAGTATATAACAATACAACAAGCAGAACTTATGTTCTCGAGCATGTTTTATGTGTGATATTTTGTTTAACCATGATAACAAATGAAAATGGACAAAGTTCAGTTAATATCTTACCAGTTATTTTTGTTGTTGAGGTCAGACTTATGGTTGTTGATTTGTTCTTATAGCTGTACAAAGCCTGTGCGGTCGACAACGAGTTAGAAATAGTCGTATTGTCAGAGGCTCAGATGCTTATGATGGAGAGTTCCCTTGGGCAGTAAGTTATTTATTATAATTTTCTTTGAAGGATCTTACAGAGATTCGGTATTTGTTGATGTTTGTGTATTTTGAAAATATTGGTAGTTGCTTTAGTGATACCGCATATGTCAATGAGTGTCGAATTCTCTGTCGATCGTCTTTATCTTATAATTGGTTGGCTCTTACATTGTTTGAATCTCATTATATCATTATTTATTAATCTCTGATATTTCAAAATAAATAACCAGTTTTTACACTCACGATAAAACTGAATGACGATACACTACGTTTATTAGGGGGAAAAGATATGATTTAAACTGTATTTATTATGGGTAAAAAAAAAACGACGTATAGTGTGTCAAAAGATTCCAGGCCTATAACAAAAATAAAATATTTATTGCTGAGATGATGTCCTTACACGTGTAGATAAAAACTGTTGGCTTTTAGACACTGGACAATGCGTAACATAATATTTCCCCCAATCTTATATGACTGTCTGTCATATAAACAAGAAAGAAGGTTGATAACATTTGACTTTTTTGTTGTTGTTAAATTATTTCTATTTTTCAAGAGTTATAGTTTGGTAGCTCCTTTCACATTGTTTTCATGATAACTACGAAAAATGAATTACTACATCCGCTCATTACGGATAGTGAAAAAGGTGATTTATGTGAAAGTGTAAAATCTACGTCTTACTAAAATTGTACATTTTGTATCCTAATCAACTGTACATATGAATACCCAACTGAAAACCATACGATGGCGACTTAAGTGATTATTCAAGTATGGTACATTTTAACTCATTGATTATATAAAGTGTTAATTATTACATTTTATTTGTTTACAAATAAAAAAATGTCGTTTCGCCTTATACCATTTTTTATTGCAATTTTCCTTGTGTAGGTTTCTATTCGATTCAACAAAGAACATCATTGTGGGGGAACAATTTTAAATGAACGGTGGATTCTAACGGCAGCTCACTGTGTGCACTTGTAAGTAAATGTTTAAGGTTTACTAAAAACATCCAGTGATTTCTTTGATGACTCGATGATGAACTTTTTGTGTGTGTTTTTTTACGTTTATATTTATCTGTGAAAAAAAAAAACACGTCGCGAATGGTTCCGTGTGTTTCTAGCATCCTCTATTAAAATACAACATAAAACTTACGAAGTCACTGTAAATATAAAGCTCGTTCTATTAATAGTTACTAATCCAGTCGTTTTATATGTATCCAGCAATGAGATGAACTGTACACGTAATGACTTTTTGACTTAATGGTTAAGCCTTCCATCTGGCTATAAAATTCTGTGTTGAATATACAATTTTTTTATTATAATATAACCGAGTAAGTTTACCTAGTGCCTGTTTAACAATAAGTTTTGAAAGCGAGATATATATTTTTTACAAATCAATAGTTAAAAACTATAAGAAAACCAACATCATCCTCACGAGTGTTTCCAAGTACAAACGATTAACACATAGGTCTGTCATCTATTGACCGATTTGAGAACTAATTTCAGCGTTAGACTTGAAAGGTCAAACGCTGTAGATTGATGTGTTTAACCACACTCAAGGTCTCATATATTAATTTGCTGTAATCCTGCTTAAAAATAATTTCAGTTTGAGGGTAGTCTGATGAAGATACTGATAAGTAATAAAATCGAACCAGCATACCTGCTACCCATGCTTGGTATTGCTGGTACACAAAACTATATCTAATAAAAAGGAAGAAAATGTTTTATAGATTAATTTGCTCTAATACTACCTGAAATAATTCCAAGTTCGCGGCTACTGAAGAAACAACCCGCTAGTGGCAAATAGTCCAGTTGTTTAAGGTTTTGGTTTTACACTCTGATCTGTACACTGGTGCTTGGGAAGTATTCACTTTATTCTCTACACTGGTGCTTGGGAAGTATTCACTTTATTCTCTACACTGGTGTTTGTAAAGTATTCTAGATTTTATTATATAGAATGGTGCTTGGCAAGAATTTTAGTCTGACTTAAGTTACATGATATGCACGAAAACCTGAAAATTGACAAGTAGTATTGAAAGACATGTAATTTTTGCCAGATACACTGCCCGTCATTTTGTTGTGCGTGTTGGCGAGTTTGATTTGTCAGAAAAGGAAAATCATCAAACCGAAGATATCAATATCCAACAAATTATTGTTCATCCTAAATACTCTGATCCCAAGCGATATTATAACGATATAGCTATTCTGAGATTGGCAAAAGACATTACGTTTTCTGATTACGTCAGACCCGTTTGCCTACCGGAGGCCTCGAGCTCTTATGTAAACCAGGAAGGCACTGTCGTTGGCTGGGGCTTTAAAGAAGATCCGACGCAGGTAAACGCTATTTCCTTTCTTTATTTGCTTCCAATTAATAATAAGATTTTAATAAAAAAGTAAATCAATTTTCCATTCCCTAAAATGGTAGATTAGAAAAATCACTTTTCTTTATATACTATCATTCAGTGAAAAAAGGACCATCTAGTGGGCAATAGTCTTATTATTTTCGTTTTAACTTTTTAATCGCTGCGTGGTGGGTGTTTCAGTTTCTTTCTTTTTCTTTTATAGCTATGAAAACTGAAAATATCCACCTGTGGTAACATTTATGCCACATGTTTCACACTGTGTTCTAAAACAATCTTTAACAGTTTTCTTTTTTAAAATGGCAAGTATCGTAGAGGTGAACAGCAAAACTATTTATTAAAATAATAACCTTATGGATTACCAGGTGGCGAACGTGCCAAGCGACTTCAGAAAGTGAACGTACCAGTGATGGACTTTACCCAGTGTGAAAACTGGTATCATGAGGCCGGAAAATTGGTCACTCTACAGAATGGACAGATGTGTGCTGGCTTCAGGAAAGGAGGGCAAGACTCTTGTCAGGTAAGGAATAGAATCTATTAACACATGATAGGTACAGCCTCACTGCTACCAAGTCTGATGTACGAAGTTTATGGTGACAAACTAGATTGTCTTTGTGTGTGTGGTGTTCAAACTTACGTTTGAAGAAAGTAAAATTCAGTCTTAATGCCGTCTTCTAAACTTTTTATTTCTAATTGCGAAAACTCAACGAGTCGTTGTGCCGTCAGTTTAATACTAAAATATGTGAACGAGATGAGTCTGATGTATTCTTACTGTGGTTCTTTGACCATTTGAAGATGTACGAAAGTCATTAATTGTTACCGTGTACGTTAGGAAAATATTTCCATCCCTATAAACGTGTTGATCTTTTCAGCAATTAAAATACTCATGGATAAATGTGTCAAAATAAATTTGTTCTAGATATTGAATATTTTGTCTGGTTCTTTTGTATTTTAAAACAAATTTTTAATATAAATTTTGCATCTTATTTCTTTAAATATATAACCCCAAATTATTCAGAATTTTATAACTTGTAGACTCATAGTTCAAGAATTTCCTTTGTCTTTTGGTAGGGTGACTCTGGTGGCCCTCTGTTGGTGAAAGAAGGAGATAAGTTTGTGATCATTGGAGTTGTATCTGCTGGAATCGGATGTGCAAGGCCTCTACTTCCCGGCCTGTATACAAAAGTATCTTCCTATCTAGACTGGATAGAACAATATATAAAAAACGTTTAAAAGTATTAAGGACAATAATTACTAATCTAATTACACGATAAAATTTGAAATTCTTGTTAGAGTTAAGCCTTGTTGTGCTCTGTGTAGCCCACGTTTCATTAAAGAACGTATGGAAGGTTGAGAGAGAAACACGTTGACAAGACAGCGACTTTTGTTTGATTTCTTTATTGACTTTATTATTACACTTGTATACGGTTTATGTTGTTCTGTTTTATGTTGTGTAGTGAAAGACGAAAATCCGAAGAAAAATGAAATTCTAGACTAATGGTTTCAAGTGTTTAATATACATGTTATTCCAGACTAAATGACTGTTTTCGTCAGAGTTTAGTGAACATCAACATTTGTATTATTTCTACGTCTCTAGAAACTTATTAAGTTGTACAGTTAATTGTCTATGCTAGTCAGATACTTCTGCCAAGAATCAGAAGTTTCTATGTAACATCTACGTGTCCTATAGCATAAGTATTGCTGTAATTACGCAGTGAAACATGACGAAGAGATTGTAATGTACTGTACAGATTTGGTTCTTATGCAAATTTCCTGGAGGTTATGCTATGCCCAGAAGAGCTGCGTTGCCTGTATTTATCCTAACGCGTAACATTAAATTCATCTTAATTTTCTCGAATTAAAATATAATTTAAATATAAAACAAACTTATTAATTAATTTTTGATGTTATTACAATGTTTATTAAGCGAATCAACGTACTACGTTATAAACATCTTTTAATAGTATATATATTTTACATCGTGTATAAATTATAGAACAATTAACTCTACGTTGCTGTCCCGTAGGATATAAGACTACAAATAACACTAAAAGCCAAAAACGTTGTACTTAGTCTCTAATGCACTTATTATGGAAATGTGGTGGAAAATGTTTACTTTGAAGTTTTTCTGTGTTTTTGTGAGATATATTTTGGTAAGTTATAAGTGGGTTCATCACCTATATAAAAAAAATATTAAATTGAGGAACAACAAATAATTGAGTGGTTTATTTAGACTGTTAAACTACAGAACTGTGTGTATGTTAACCAAGAAATTTGTCACCTGTAAGTTACAGTAACCAAAAATATTGACATCTTTTATATTAACATTTATCAGTATTAAACTTAAAGTTTAAACTCGTTTAATTCATAAATATAATAATATATTAAAATACTGAACTTTAAAATTATATCTTTGTGATATGTAAATAGAGACAGCAACAAACAACAGTATAACAGACAAGTTACATAGGATGACACTAGCCTTAAGGGTAACACTAGAAATTTAGGATTTAAAATCCTAACAAAAGACGGATAATATTTTATTTATCCTAATCGGACAAAGATTCAATTGATAATAGTTTCTCTCTCTCTCTTTAGACGGTAAGGGGCTACGAGTTAACAATCGTATGAATATTTCCTGGTGTTAAGCCTCTGTATGTGTCTTACATAGTTTGTGATAAATTATTATTTTCTGCTTCACATAAAGTTGAGAATACACGGATTTCAAGGTAATTCATAACTAATTTATTTAATAAACGAGGGTTGTATGAGTAGAACGCACTACTTCTTTATTATATTTTGGAATTACCATGAAGTTCAAAAACCAAAACAGGTAAAACCTTCCGGTGATGTATTCTTGCTCCAAGTTTTTATAGTTCCTATCTCAAACAGTGCTGTTCTAATAAGAAGCCTTTATCATTATAAAATAATGTGAAAATCAATTAAAGTTAGTAATATTTATTATGTACTGGTGATAAATACTGCACGACTGGTTACACGTTATGTCTCTGATAAAACAAAGTCAATAAAGGTTGAGATAAACCACTGACAAGCACGTCATCTGTATTAGTAAACTATATATATATCACGTTACATTTTTTGTTTTCGTCTAGTTTTAATACTTTGTAAATAAATTCATGTTTTTTATATATCACTGTTCTATGTTGATATTAAAGCTTCTTTATTAATTATTCTACTTTTATAGTTGAATTTCTTTCCTCATTATAAGGCACATTCACATGTTAATTTTAAATGTTTGTTAATTTCTCAATGAAAAATAAAAAGACCTGTTTAAAAATCGGTTTCGCAATATGCTTTAATGTTTTCAATATGAGACCTACTTATCAAAGAAAACATAACACTGCTTCGATATTAAACCTGTTTATTACCAAAGCATGATATTTTTCCATATGAAACCTATTTGTCACAGAAACATAAAATTCAGTATCAAACCAATTTATCACATAAAACGTAAAAATGTTCAAAATGAGAGTTACTTATCACAGAAAGCATAAAAAATATTCAATATGAAACATATTTATCACAGAAAAAATAACGGTCAATGTTTCAATATGAGACCTACATAATTTATAAAATACGATGCAACAACTGTCACGGCTTCTATGTTGGAGAAACAAAAAAACACCTTCACACGTTTTTGAACACTGCAAATCAAATAAACACAACAAAACCATAAAAAACACCCAGATACTAAGTAGGGAAACAATATAAATAAACGCAAAATCAAAGAAGCCTTACTTGTACAGTAATGTAAGCCAAAATTAAACCAGTATAAGGAACACCTTTATACCTACACTAAATTTATTATTAACCTAACATCCAACTGCAACGCCCACTACAATCCCGTACCCGTTTATACTCTGGTCCCTAAGACAAGTGTCCGACAACGGTCACTTGCAAACTCTCTCTTTCTTAAACTGAATATGACCTAGGAAGGTCTAAACGTTGTGCGCTCCTTATCATATGTTAATACCCATACCAGCCGTTCTGAGATACATGAGACCTACTTATTACATAAAACACAATAACATTCAATGTTTCAAGGTGAGACCTACTTATAACAGCAAACATAATAACGTTCAATGTTTCAATATGAGACCTACTTATGGCAGAAAACATAATAACTTTCAATATGAGATCTACTTATTACGTACAACATAAAAATGTTCAATGTGAGACGTACTTATCATACAAAATATAATAACGTTCACTACGAGACCTACTTATTACATGAAACATAATGTTCAATGTGACACCTACTTATCACATAAAACGTTATAACCAATCTGTTCTAATGCACCTGGTATAAAGCGACCGATTTGTTCCAGTTAGAAAAATTTCTGTAGGCCTAAAACAACTCCCTGTAAATCACCGTAGTATGTATAGCGTATTTAGAATGCGGTAAAAGCATCATTAAACAATACACAGACGTCGTTATGTAAAAATCAATACAAGAAATACAAATCTCGGATAAAGGAGTTATGGCAGAATGTTTCCAACTCAACCAGTTTTTAAGATGCCAAAGCCTAAATTACTAAATATTCATGAAATCAATTGTTAATTAGGCCTTATTAATAAGCATTAGACTCATTATGTTTTAGTTAATAATTTCAGGAATAAACAGTTTTCTTTTCAGATAAAAGTAATTTAGAAGGGTCTCTAAACATCTGATAAGAATAGGTTTATGAAGAGGAAAAACCTATTTTCAGGTTGTATTTTATGTAACTGAACTAATTCACTGATTATCATTATAAGAGTCGTTTCACTACTGTACCTACCGTGTTTCTCCGAAAATAAGACAGGCCTTATATTAATTTTCACTCCAAAATATGACACTAGGGCTTATTTTCGGGGGATGTCTTATTTTGATATATTAAAAAAATGAAGTTACAAAGTAAAACTATTAAACTAACCATTTAAAATAAACTATTATTAAACTATTAAACTAACTGATTAATACTTAAACAAACTAATTAACTAACTATTAAACTAATTAATAAATTAATTTTTTTTATTTCTTTCCTCTCCTGCCACTCTTAACTAGGGCTTATTTTAAGGGTAGGGCTTACATTAAAACTATCCCCAAAAATCACACTAGGTCTTATTTTATGGGTAGGTCTTATTATCGGAGAAACACAGTAATAGTAGGAATTGACAAGGACTTCGTTTAATTAACATGCTGAAAAACCATCCTATCAAATTCATAAGCGAAGAAACAACCATTCAAAGTATTGTTTAAGATATATTATGCTCATCTATACTAATAATACAATGATAAGTTTACTAATGTTCTGGTATAATAGTTCAAAATAACAACTTTTCATCTATTACCTGATCATGTCAGCAAGACAAGAGTCCAGATGACACGGACTATTGTTACAAGATTCCCTCAGCTTACTTCACTGGTCTATGGAAATCCCTTTTGGTATTATAATAAAATTGATATATCTACAGTTATAATATAAATGTAAATAATTATGATCATTAATATATTTATAATATAATGTACCTTCAGGTTTAACGTCACCACCACACATGTTATTGTCAATTATTACATGTTAAAAAACTGAAACAACTCTTTACTTGATGTGAGCCTTGAAATCAGATGTTGGATGTAAACTAAAGATATGTTTACATAACTGAATGAACATCAGCTTTAGAACTGGAGAAAGCAGTGCTGATGTTAATGGTCCAGTTGATTTGTAGGTCATTGTCTCGTATACAATAAGTGAAAAATTAAAAATTTTCTAAGAGACATTAATAACTGAAGCTACACTATCTATAACTCTATTAGACCGTCGAGTGTTCATTCCTTTCGGATGAACTTCACTTATTCATGTTGTCACTTCACAGTACTTGAGTACAACACACTTAGGAACACACTTGAGTACATAGGAAAAATAAATGTGAATTCCACATTCTGAAGAACTGTATGTGAATTGCAAAGAACAATTCTAGTTTGAACTACAACTTGAATAAAATCTTAAATCATTGTTTTATCCAAAAATACAGGGATAAATGAACTAAAACTTTCATATGAGCTGACGTATGGAACAAAGGTTCAAACATACATAACATACTAAATTAAAGTGTTTGGTAGAATCACAGATCAATTGTTTAAAACTTTTCTTTCAGCTGAAAAAGGAGAAAGGTTCAAACATCCTTTAATACAGTGTTTAGGGTGATTACGGATAAATGAACTAAAACTTTCATCTGAGCTGATATATACAGTCATGTGAAAAAGTTAGGACATCCTATGAAAGCCTGTGTATTTTTGTAACATTTTGGATATATAGATATTTAATCTCAATTTGAACAATACTGAGAGATTATAGGAATATAACTAAACTATTAAAACTGAAGAAAAACTTTTCTAGTTCTTCTGTAAATGTAATTCTACAAAAATGCATATTCTAACTGAGGAAAAAGTTAGGACACCCCCACATTTACTCCTACTTAAAATGGCTCAACTCACACACAGGTGTATCACGCCAGATGCACATGATTAGAAGATCGTTACTCAGCATTTTGAATGAGGCTTGCCCTATTTAATCATCAGACATTTAGTTTGGTGTGTTACTGATTGTTGAAGTGAGAGTGAGCACCATGGTGAGAGCAAAAGAGCTGTCTAAGGCCTTCAGAAAGAAAATTGTAGCAGCTTATGAGTCTGGTAAAAGATTTTAAAAGATCCCAAATGATTTTGAAATCAGACATTCCACTGTCCGAAAAATAGTCAACAAGTGGATGGCTTTCAAAACAACTGCCAACATGCCCAGGTCTGGTCGTCCAAGTAAGTTCACTCCATGAGCAGACCGCAAGATGCTAAAAGAGGTCTCCAAACACCCTAACATGTCATCACGGGACCTACAGCAGGCTCTGGCTACTGTTGATGTGAAAGTGCATGCCTTTAGAATCAGAAAGAGACTGCACAAGTTTAACTTGCATGGGAGGTGTGTAAGGAGGAAACCTTTGTTCTCTAAGAGAAACATCAAGGCCAGAGTTAAGTTTGCAGGAGTGAATGTATACAAAACCAGGACTTCTGGAATAATGTTCTTTGGACAGATGAGTTTAAAATTGAATTATTTGGACACCAAAACAGAGGACATGTTTGGCGTAAACCAAATACAGCATTCCAGAAAAAGAATCTCATATCAACTGTGAAGCATGGAGGTGGAAGTGTCATGGATTGGGGCTGCTTTGCTGCAGCAGGACTTGGACAGCTCACTATCATAGAACCCAGCATGAATTCTACTGTGTATCAGAGGGTGCTTGAGGAACATGTGAGACCATCTGTAAGAAAATTAAAGCTGAAGCGGAACTGGACCCTGCAACACAACAATGACCCAAAACATACCAGTAAATCTACCAAAAACTGGCTGAAAACTAAGAAACGGTGAGTCCTGGAATGGTCGTGCCAAAGCCCATATCTTAATCCCATTGAGATGCTGTGGGGTGACTTGTAACGGGCTGGACATGCAAGAAACCCCTCAAACATCTCACAGCTGAAAGAATTCTGCATTGACCAGTGAGGCAAACTTTCTTCAAACCGATGTCAGAAACTGGTAGATGGCTACAAGAAGCGTCTCACTGCAGTTATTTCAGCCTAAGGGGGTAACACTAGCTATTAGGGGTAGGGTGTCCTAACTTTTCCTCAGTTAGAATATGCATTTTTGTGGAATTACATTTACAGAAGATCTTGAAAAGTCTTTTATTCAGTTTTAATTGTTTAGTTATATTCCTATAATCTCTCAGTATTGTTAAAATTGAGATTAAATATATATATATCCAAAAATGTTACAAAAATACACAGGCTTTCATAGGGTGTCCTATCTTTTATATGTCTGTAGAAGAAAGATTCAAATACCTTTAAAATACAAAATAATAATGTTTAATGAAATCACTGATCAATGATTTAAAACTTTCATCTGAGCTGACACACAGATAAAAGGTTCAAACATTCTTTAACATGCTAAATTATAGTGTTTAGTGTTATCACAGATAAATGAACTAATCGTTTCATCGAATCTAACATGCAGAACAAAGGTTCAGACGTTCTTTAACATACTAAATTACAGTGTTTAGTGATATTACAGATAAATGAAATAGAACTTTCATCTAAGCTAACGTAAATAACGTAGGATCAAACATTCTTTAACATACTAAATTATATAGTTTGGTGGTGTCATATAAATTAACTAAAACTTTAATTACAACTGACATAGATAACAAAGGTTCAAACATCCTTTCACATACTAAATTACAGTGTTTGGTGTTATATCAGATAAATGAACTAAAAGTTTCATCGTATCTGACATGTAGAGCAAAGATTCAAACATCGTTTAACATAATAAATTATAATGTCTGGTGTTATATCAGATAAATAAGCTAAAACTTTCATCTGAGTTGATACACAGAAAAAGGTTCAATTCGCCTTTCACATACTATATTATAGTGTTTTGTGGTATCACAAATAAATGAACTAAAAATTTCATCTCAGCTAACGTATAGAACGAAGGTTCAAACAACATTAACATACTAAATTACAGTATTGTTGGTATCACGGATAAATGTAATAAAACTTTCATCTGACCTGATATACAGAACAAAGGTTCAAACATCCTTTAACACAATAATTTATAGAGTTTAATGGAATCACTGATAAATGAACTAAAACTTTCATCTCAGATGAAAAAAAAGAAGAAAGATTTGAACGTTGTTTAATATAATAAATTACAGTGTTTGGTGTTTGTTTTTAATTTTATTAAATGCAACATGTGAAATATACATATATATATATATTTAAATAATTTTAAGTTTTGGTATTGAAGAATGGATCATTTTAGGTATGTATATAAAAAGTTGTTTACTAAAATACCACATTTTTTGTCAACATTTTTAATCTCACAAATGACACTTCATTATCATGAACTACATGAAACAAATTATTTAATACATTTATTTCTGTTGAGCATTCATACGTCAACTGTACATTGTATTGCTGTCTACTATCATTTCATCGAAGGCTTAACAAGTTTACTTACCTGCACATCTAGATATCCTGTTTGTTTTGAAGTTAAGCACAAAGCTGCATCTGTGCTCTGCCAGTCACTGGTATCGAAACCCAGATTCTAGCATTATGAGTCTGCTGACATACCACTGTGTCATAATGTAGCTAGAAAACCTGTACACAGTTCCACAAATGTGTCTGAATCACCAATACAAGCATTTTAAAATATATTTTATTTCTAATCATAATAAAACATTTACAGAATTATATTACATGGGTCATAAATAGTTTTCAGATAGCCTAGAAAGAACATAGATATATATAATTCTTTACAGGATACAAGTTGTAGAATAAATATTTAACAAACGTCTTACATCAAAAGATTATTTAACTTATTCTATATTATTTGACTGACCAGAATTATTTACGATGCTCTGAAAACTATAGTCTGTTCTTTCGTTATTTAATAATTATCAAAACATCATAAACCACAACAGGTACAAGATTTATTTACACACTAATTTGTGAATAAAACATGTATTTTTATACATATGGTTTAATAAATGTACTAAAGTAAAGATTTGCAATGTATTTTATAAGGTATCAGGTTGTTATGGCAACAAAATAACTTTACTATTCAGCCTGGCTTTACGAACGGTTCTCAAGCTGTAAATATGATTTTGTTTTAAAACAAGATAAAATATAGTAACAGAATAAGTCACAAAAGAACTGTAATAATAGTAAAAATACACTAAAATAATATTGTGGAGAAACAGTAATAACAGGCTCTCCTTGTAACATACAAAGCACAGAGATGGACAATTCATTTTATTAACTATGAGCATCAAATTCATTAATTAGTGTGTTGAAATTAATTAACCAGTCAAAATGAGTGTTTATGATTAGTTCAAGTATCCAAGTGTTATATGACAATAATCGATTAACTGAACATCACTTATTAATGAGTTCAGTTATTAAATTCTACTAATCACTCAGCTTTAATGAAGTATCAATTTTAGATTGTTACAAGGTTGGCTCATGTACATTTTTACAGTTTTAAAGGTTTTGCAGATATATTTTAGTTCACTTTTAATTACATGTATTTCTGAAAACAGATGTCTGTTCTACTTAATACTGAAAACAGATGTCTGTTCTACTTAATACTGAAAACAGATGTCTCTTCTACTTAATACTGAAAACAGATGTCTGTTCTACTTAATACTGAAAACAGATGTCTCTTCTACTTAATACTGAAAACAGATGTCTGTTCTACTTAATACTGAAAACAAGACATCATTTCTGTAGCTTTAATCTCCTATTTACCACACAGTTCCTTTTGATCATTAATTTTATAAGTGATGCAAACAAAGCTTGAAGTTTACTCTTAGTTGAAATAAAACTGTAATAAAACATTCTTCACAAAAACTTAGCTGTGTTTACTAAAGAAGAAAAACAGAAATAAACTAAACTTTAATTCACAATATGTTCATAGACATAACTACAAGATGGCTCGTTCTTTCTTCTTAGAACAAAGAAAGTCTCAAAAAATGTACACATCAGGGGAACCAACTAGTTAAAGTTGTTCTAAAACGTAATTCATTTTTGTGTCACATTTTTTCAGATCTACACTTATATTCAATTTTTATTGTCTAAAATAATAATTCAGTGTTCTGATTAGTCTATACCATTTATGTTATATCGAGTGCAACAATTCAATGTTCTGATTGGTCTATGTCATTCTGTTTTGTGTGAGGTTTAATAATTCAAGGTTTTGGTTGGTCTGTATAATTCCGTGTTGTATGAGATTCAACAATTCAAGGTTCTGATTGGTCTGTATTATTTCGTGTTATATGAGGTGTTACAGTTCAAGGTTCTGATTGGTCTGTATCATTCTTTGCTATATGAGGTGTTTCTTTGGAATACCTCAGAGTTTTTTGAGGAACATGAGAATCTGCAGGTTCTATTCTTTTGTAATAGCGTTCTTTAGTTTCCACAATCTCAAATCCAAACTTCTGATAGAATTCAATTGCCCAGTCATTATTAATTTGCACGTTCCTGAGGAAAAAAACACAAAAAATGTATATTACATAAAAATATTCAAATAAGAAACATAATGCAATAATTATATAATATAAAAACATAATAGATAATTATGTAGCTAACTTACATAACAACGGTTATAATTTCAATGAGTGAGAAGTCTCATATCATATAACAGAATCTTTAGATTATATGAAAAAGACCTTTCAGAAATGCTTAAAACAAGATGTCAATGAAACAAAATTACAATAATTTCCATGGCTGTTGATGGACACAACTTTAGAATGTTTGAAATATGTGTAATTAATATTATAAAACATCAGTGGCCTTTACTTCATCCAGCTGTGAATAATTCTTAGACAAACACAAAGGTGAAATGTCATTCTAAACAGACTCGATTTGTATTACTTACGTTTTGAGAATAAAATTTATCATTCAGTACAGAATATTAAGATTAAGGTTTGGTTTGTTTTGAATTTCATGCAGAACTACTTAAAAGTTGTCTGTGCTAGCCACCCCATCAGTGACATTCTAGAGAAGAGATACCTAGTCACACCAACTCTTGGGCTACTCTTTTACCAACAAGAAGTTATAGTTACATAGACAGCAAAGCTAGCATGTTTGGTGACAGGATTCAAAGTTACAACTTACACATTAAAGTCGGTGCCCTAAGTACCATGTCAAGAAGTGAGATTTTTATTACTTCAATGTGATGTGTGGAACCCAACTGTAAGTGTTACTTCAACATGGTGTGAAGACCCTAACTGCACATATTATTCCACTGCAGTGTGAGGATCCTGTGTTACTTCAACATGGTGTGAGGACCCTAATTGTACATATTATTTCAACATAGCGTAAGGACCCTAACTGTTCATATTATTTCGATATACTTTGATTAACATTTAATTCAGGATGCATCTTCTGTGCTCACAACTTTTCCTTGATGTATATCATTTCTTTACTATTGACACTTCTCAAGACGTAAAAGTGTTTACAAGTGATATTTGTGCCACATTCCCGTTAACAGTGGCAAAATACGAACGATTGATTAGGTGCTGTGTTTTTTACATGCTTTTTAATACATGAATCCGCATAACATACTCTGAAATTACTTAAATGGAACATAGACAATTATAAACTGAATATGAGGGTAAATGTTATTATCCAGAATAAGTTTTTCCTTGATTCTATGGAATGTTTACTAGTGAATGGTAAAATTCAATTAAGTAACAAGATATTCATATTCATTTTGAGCTTGTTAAGAAATATATACAAAGTTTATAAAATGATAAAGGTTGTGGGTGAGATACTATTTACCCAATGGATTTGAAAAAGGTTAAAGACTGAATATATGATATGAGTCATGTGCTATTTTTTTCCAAAGTTCTTGAATAGTAGGCAGGTACCAGAATGTTAGAAGTTGTCTAGTTTTATTTATAAAAAACTGTCATCGTAATTATAGGCCTATTAGTCTTACATTAGCTACGGTCCCAGTAATTATGGGTCTATTAATCTTATGTTAGTTACGTACGAAAAAAAGTTGTTGAAATAACTGTTAAAATATACTTTTCAAAGTTATTTAACAAAGTTTAGAATTTTATCAGATGGTGAAAATGGTTTCACTAAGGGAAAATCTTTCTTTACTAATCGTTTGACATGCTTTGAAAATGTCACTGCTTACGTAGATGACGATAAGAGTGTCGATTTGCTGTATCTGGAGTTTCAAAAATCTTTTGACAAAGTCACACGAAAGGCTTGTAAAGAAACATCTGTGTAGTTAACTAATTGGACAGAAGAATGGATGGAAGAAAGCATATGGTTGTTACAAATTGATTTCAGTCAAACTGGACTATTGTCACAAATGGTGTACCTTAGGGTTTAGTCTTGGGACCATTGCTTTTTTCTATTTAATCAGTGACGTGGACGAAGGAATGGTCAATAAATTACTTAAATTTACAGATAGTATTAAGGTCTATCTTAATATAGATAACATAGTGAGTTTGGTAAATAAATAGTAGATGGGTTTTAATTATAATGTAAGATAATGTATGTGGGTTATCATAATTTGAATTATAAGTATAATATGGATGGGAATAGCCTTAACAGTGTCATGAAAGAAAGAATCTTGGTGTGGTGGTTGATCAGTCTCTAAAGCCATTAAAACAATATGCTGTTATTAGTGGTAGGACAAGTAAGATTTTAGGTTGTATCTACAGAAATATTGAATACAAGTCTAAAGATGTTATAATTTCATTATACAAGTCACTGGTGAGGCCATATTTGGAGACAATGTGTTCAGTCTGAGGCCCCTTAACATAGGAAGGACACAATTATTGGAAAGGGTTCACAGGAGGGTTACTAAAATGGTGCTTAAGATAGTCATAAAATGAGATTAAAATCCTCAAAGTTGTTTTTATATTAAAAATAAAAGAGTTAGAGGGAATGTAATTGAACTGTTTAAAATTGTAAAAGTAACTAATAATGTTGATGAATATACTTTTCCCATATTTAATAGTGAGGCCAGTAGGAGTAAGGAAGATAAACATAGATTTTGAGCAAGATAGAAACCATTTTCAAATATGACAGGTTTATTAACACAATATAATATAAACTGTAGAAAACAACAATACCACCACTACATATCAACACAGTATAATATAGACTGCAGGAAACACTATTATCACCACCACCACATATCAACACAGTATAATATAGACTGTAGGAAACACTGTTATCACCATCACATATTAACACAGTACAATATAGACTGTAGAAAACAACATCACCACCACTATATATAAACACATTATAATATAGACTGTAGGAAACAATATTACCATCACCACAACATATTAACACAGTATAATGTAGACTGTAGGAAACACTGTTATCAACACCACCACCACATATTAACACAGTATAATAAAGATTGTAGGAAACACTAATATCACCACCACATATTAACACAATATAATATAAACTGTAGAAAACAACATTACCACCACTATATCTCAACACATTATAATATAGACTGTAGGAAACAATATTACCATCACCACCACATATTAACACAGTATAATATAGATTGTAGGAAACACTAATATCACCACCACATATTAACACAATATAATATAAACTGTAGAAAACAACATTACCACCACCACTACATATCAAAACAGTATAATATAGACTGTAGGAAACACTGTTATCATCACCACCACATATCAACACAGTATAATTTAGACTGTAGGAAACACTGTTACCATCACCACCACATATTAACACAGTATAATTTAGACTGTAGGAAACACTATTACCATCACCACCACATATTAAAACAGTATAATAAAGACTGTAGGAAACAACATTACCACCACCACTACATATCAACACAGTATAATATAGACTGTAGGAAACACTATTACTATCACCACCACTACATATCAACACAGTATAATATAGACTGTAGAAAACACTGTTATCACCACCACCACCACATATTAACACAGTATAATATAGATTGTAGGAAACACTAATATCACCACCACATATTAACACAATATAATATAAACTGTAGAAAACAACATTACCACCACCACTACATATGAACACAGTATAATATAGACTGTAGGAAACACTGTTATCACCACCACCACATATTAACACAGTATAATATAAACTGTAGAAAACAACATTACCACCACTATATATCAACATATTATAACGTAGACTGTAGGAAACACTATTACCATCACCACCACCACATATTAACACAATATAATATAAACTGTAGAAAACAACAATACCACCACTACATATCAACACATTATAATATAGACTGTAGGAAACACTATTACCATCACCACCACATATTAACACTGTATAATGTAGACTGTAGGAAACACTGTTATCAACACCACCACATATCAACACAGTATAATATAGATTGTAGGAAACACTGTTATCATCACCACCACATGTTAACACAGTATAATATAAACGGTAGGAAACACTATTACCATCACCACCACATATTAAAACAGTATAATATAGACTGTAGGAAACACTGTTATCACCACCACCACATATTAACACAATATAATATAGACTGTAGGAAACACTATTACTATCACCACCACTACATATCAACACAGTATAATATAGACTGTAGGAAACACTGTTATCACCACCACTACATATCAACACAGTATAATATAGACTGTAGGAAACACTATTATCACCACCACCACATATTAACACAATATAATATAAACTGTAGGAAACACAATTACTATCACCACCACTACATATCAACACAGTATAATATAGACTGTAGGAAACACTGTTATCACCACCACTACATATCAACACAGTATAATTTAGACTGTAGGAAACACCATTACCATCACCACCACATATTAAAAGAGTATAATATAAACTGCAGAAAACAACATTACCACCACCACTACATATCAACACAGTATAATATAAACTGTAGGAAACAACATTACCACCACCACTACATATCAACACAGTATAATATAGACTGTAGGAAACACTGTTATCACCACCACCACATATTAACACAATATAATATAGACTGTAGGAAACACTATTACTATCACCACCACTACATATCAACACAGTATAATATAGACTGCAGAAAACACTGTTATCACCACCACCACCACATATTAACACAGTATAATATAGATTGTAGGAAACACTAATATCACCACCACATATTAACACAATATAATATAAACTGTAGAAAACAACATTACCACCACCACTACATATCAACACAGTATAATATAGATTGTAGGAAACACTATCATCACCACCACATATCAACACAGTATAATATAGATTGTAGGAAACACTGTTATCATCACCACCACATATTAACACAGTATAATTTAGACTGTAGGAAACACTATTATCAATACCACATATCAACACAGTATAATATAAACAGTAGGAAACACTATTACCATCACCACCACATATTAAAACAGTATAATAAAGACTGTAGGAAACACTATTATCACCACCACCACATATTAACACAATATAATATAAACTGTAGAAAACAACATTACCACCACCACTACATATCAACACAGTATAATATAGACTGTAGGAAACACTATTACTATCACCACCACTACATATCAACACAGTATAATATAGACTGTAGAAAACACTGTTATCACCACCACCACCACATATTAACACAGTATAATATAGATTGTAGGAAACACTAATATCACCACCACATATTAACACAATATAATATAAACTGTAGAAAACAACATTACCACCACCACTACATATGAACACAGTATAATATAGACTGTAGGAAACACTATCATCACCCCCACATATCAACACAGTATAATATAGATTGTAGGAAACACTGTTATCATCACCACCACACATTAAAACAGTATAATAAAGACTGTAGAAAACACTATTACCATCACCACCACATATTAAAACAGTATAATAAAGACTGTAGGAAACACTATTATCACCACCACCACATATTAACACAGTATAATATAGACTGTAGGAAACACTATTACCATCACCACCACATATTAAAACAGTACAATATAGACTGTAGGAAACACTGTTATCACCACCACCACATATTAACACAGTATAATATAAACTGTAGAAAACAACATTACCACCACTATATATCAACATATTATAATATAGACTGTAGGAAACACTATTACCATCACCACCACCACATATTAACACAATATAATATAAACTGTAGAAAACAACATTACCACCACTATATATCAACACATTATAATATAGACTGTAGGAAACACTATTACCATCACCACCACATATTAACACAGTATAATGTAGACTGTAGGAAACACTGTTATCAACACCACCACATATCAACACAGTATAATATAGATTGTAGGAAACACTGTTATCATCACCACCACATGTTAACACAGTATAATATAAACGGTAGGAAACACTATTACGATCACCACCACATATTAAAACAGTATAATATAGACTGTAGGAAACACTATTACTATCACCACCACTACATATCAACACAGTATAATATAGACTGTAGGAAACACTGTTATCACCACCACTACATATCAACACAGTATAATATAGACTGTAGGAAACACTATTATCACCACCACCACATATTAACACAATATAATATAGACTGTAGGAAACACTGTTATCACCACCACATATTAACACAGTATAATATAGACTGTAGGAAACACTGTTATCACCACCACCACATATTAACACAGTATTATATAGACTGTAGGAAACACTATTACTATCACCACCACTACAAATCAACACAGTATAATATAGACTGTAGGAAACACTGTTATCACCACCACTACATATCAACACAGTATAATATAAACTGTAGAAAACAACATTACCACCACTATCTATCAACACATTATAATATAGACTGTAGGAAACACTATTACCATCACCACCACCACATATTAACACAGTATAATATAGACTGTAGGAAACACTATTATCACCACCACCACATATTAACACAATATAATATAGACTGTAGGAAACACTATTTCTATCACCACCACTACATATCAACACAGTATAATATAGACTGTAGGAAACACTGTTATCACCACCACTACATATCAACACAGTATAATATAGATTGTAGGAAACACTAATATCACCACCACATATTAACACAATATAATATAAACTGTAGAAAACAACATTACCACCACCACTACATATGAACACAGTATAATATAGACTGTAGGAAACACTGTTATCACCACCACCACATATTAACACAGTATAATATAAACTGTAGAAAACAACATTACCACCACTATATATCAACATATTATAATATAGACTGTAGGAAACACTATTACCATCACCACCACCACATATTAACACAATATAATATAAACTGTAGAAAACAACATTACCACCACAAAATATCAACACATTATAATATAGACTGTAGGAAACACTATTACCATCACCACCACATATTAACACAGTATAATGTAGACTGTAGGAAACACTGTTATCAACACCACCACATATCAACACAGTATAATATAGATTGTAGGAAACACTGTTATCATCACCACCACATATTAACACAGTATAATATAAACGGTAGGAAACACTATTACCATCACCACCACATATTAAAACAGTATAATATAGACTGTAGGAAACACTGTTATCACCACCACCACATATTAACACACTATAATATAGACTGTAGGAAACACTATTACTATCACCACCACTACATATCAACACAGTATAATATAGACTGTAGGAAACACTGTTATCACCACCACTACATATCAACACAGTATAATATAGACTGTAGGAAACACTATTATCACCACCACTACATATTAACACAGTATAATATAGACTGTAGGAAACACAATTACTATCACCACCACTACATATCAACACAGTATAATATAGACTGTAGGAAACACTGTTATCACCACCACTACATATCAACACAGTATAATATAGACTGTAGGAAACACTATTACCATCACCACCACATATTAAACACAGTATAATATAGACTGTAGAAAACAACATTACCACCACCACTACATATCAACACAGTATAATATAGACTGTAGGAAACAACATTACCACCACCACTACATATCAACACAGTATAATATAGACTGTAGGAAACACTGTTATCACCACCACCACATATTAACACAATATAATATAGACTGTAGGAAACACTATTACTATCACCACCACTACATATCAACACAGTATAATATAGACTGTAGGAAACACTGTTATCACCACCACCACCACATATTAACACAGTATAATATAGATTGTAGGAAACACTAATATCACCACCACATATTAACACAATATAATATAAACTGTAGAAAACAACATTACCACCACCACTACATATCAACACAGTATAATATAGACTGTAGGAAACACTATCATCACCACCACATATCAACACAGTATAATATAGACTGTAGGAAACACTGTTATCATCACCACCACATATTAACACAGTATAATATAGACTGTAGGAAACACTATTATCAATACCGCATATCAACACAGTATAATATAAACTGTAGGAAACATTATTACCATCACCACCACATATTAAAACAGTATAATATAGACTGTATGAAACACTGTTAACATCACCACCACATATTAACACAGTATAATATAAACTGTAGGAAACAACATGACCACCACCACTACATATCAACACAGTATAATATAGACTGTAGGAAACACTATTACTATCACCACCACTACATATCAACACAGTATAATATAGACTGTAGGAAACACTGTTATCACCACCACCACATATTAACACAGTATAATATAGATTGTAGGAAACACTAATATCACCACCACATATTAACACAATATAATATAAACTGTAGAAAACAACATTACCACCACCACTACATATCAACACAGTATAATATAGACTGTAGGAAACACTATTATCACCACCACCACATACTAACACATTATAATATAGATTGTAGGAAACACTGTTATCATCACCACCACATATTAACACAGTATAATATAGACTGTAGGAAACACTATTACCATCACCACCACATATTAAAACAGTATAATAAAGACTGTAGGAAACACTATTATCACCACCACCACATATTAACACAGTATAATATAGACTGTAGGAAACACTATTACCATCACCACCACATATTAACACAGTATAATATAGACTGTAGGAAACACTGTTATCACCACCACCACATATTAACACAGTATAATATAAACTGTAGAAAACAACATTACGACCACTATCTATCAACACATTATAATATAGACTGTAGAAAACACTATTACCATCACCACCACCACATATTAACACAGTATAATATAGACTGTAGAAAACAACATTACCACCACTACCACCATATCAACACATTATAATATAGACTGTAGGAAACACTATTACCATCACCATCATATATTAACACAGTATAATGTAGACTGTAGGAAACACTGTTATCAACACCACCACATATCAACACAGTATAATATAAACTGTAGGAAACACTGTTATCATCACCACCACATATTAACACAGTATAATATAAACGGTAGGAAACACTATTACGATCACCACCACATATTAAAACAGTATAATATAGACTGTAGGAAACACTATTACTATCACCACCACTACATATCAACACAGTATAATATAGACTGTAGGAAACACTGTTATCACCACCACTACATATCAACACAGTATAATATAGACTGTAGGAAACACTATTATCACCACCACCACATATTAAAACAATATAATATAGACTGTAGGAAACACTGTTATCACCACCACATATTAACACAGTATAATATAGACTGTAGGAAACACTGTTATCACCACCACCACATATTAACACAGTATTATATAGACTGTAGGAAACACTATTACTATCACCACCACTACAAATCAACACAGTATAATATAGACTGTAGGAAACACTGTTATCACCACCACTACATATCAACACAGTATAATATAAACTGTAGAAAACAACATTACCACCACTATCTATCAACACAATATAATATAGACTGTAGGAAACACTATTACCATCACCACCACCACATATTAACACAGTATAATATAGACTGTAGGAAACACTATTATCACCACCACCACATATTAACACAATATAATATAGACTGTAGGAAACACTATTTCTATCACCACCACTACATATCAACACAGTATAATATAGACTGTAGGAAACACTGTTATCACCACCACTACATATCAACACAGTATAATATAGATTGTAGGAAACACTAATATCACCACCACATATTAACACAATATAATATAAACTGTAGAAAACAACATTACCACCACCACTACATATCAACACAGTATAATATAGACTGTAGGAAACACTGTTATCACCACCACCACATATTAACACAGTATAATATAGACTGTAGGAAACAACATTACCACCACCACATATCAACACAGTATAATATAGACTGTAGGAAACACTATTACCATCACCACCACCACATATTAACACTATATAATATAAACTGTAGAAAACAACCTTTCCACCACCACTACATATCAATACAGTATAATATAGACTGTAGAAAACACTATTACCATCACCATCATATATTAACACAGTATAATGTAGACTGTAGGAAACACTGTTATCAACACCACCACATATCAACACAGTATAATATAAACTGTAGGAAACACTATTATCATCACCACCACATATTAACACAGTATAATATAGACTGTAGGAAACACTATTATCATCACCACCACATATTAACACAGTATAATATAGACTGTAGGAAACACTGTTATCACCACCACCACATATTAACACACTATAATATAGACTGTAGGAAACACTATTACTATCACCACCACTACATATCAACACAGTATAATATAGACTGTAGGAAACACTGTTATCACCACCACTACATATCAACACAGTATAATATAGACTGTAGGAAACACTATTATCACCACCACTACATATTAACACAGTATAATATAGACTGTAGGAAACACTATTACTATCACCACCACCACATATCAACACAGTATAATATAGACTGTAGGAAACACTGTTATCACCACCACCACATATCAACACAGTATAATATAGACTGTAGGAAACACTATCATCACCACCACATATTAACACAGTATAATATAGACTGTAGAAAACAACATTACCACCACCACTACATATCAACACAGTATAATATAGACTGTAGGAAACAACATTACCACCACCACTACATATCAACACAGTATAATATAGACTGTAGGAAACACTGTTATCACCACCACCACATATTAACACAGTATAATATAGACTGTAGGAAACACTATTACTATCACCACCACTGCATATCAACACAGTATAATATAGACTGTAGGAAACACTGTTATCACCACCACCACCACATATTAACACAGTATAATATAGACTGTAGGAAACACTAATATCACCACCACATATTAACACACAGTATAATATAGACTGTAGAAAACAACATTACCACCACCACTACATATCAACACAGTATAATATAGACTGTAGGAAACACTATCATCACCCCCACATATCAACACAGTATAATATAGATTGTAGGAAACACTGTTATCATCACCACCACATATTAACACAGTATAATATAGACTGTAGGAAACACTATCATCACCACCACATATCAACACAGTATAATATAGACTGTAGGAAACACTATTACCATCACCACCACATATTAAAACAGTATAATATAGACTGTAGGAAACACTATTATCACCACCACCACATATTAACACAGTATAATATAGACTGTAGAAAACAACATTACCACCACCACATATCAACACAGTATAATATAGACTGTAGGAAACACTATTACTATCACCACCACTACATATCAACACAGTATAATATAGACTGTAGAAAACACTGTTATCACCACCACCACCATATATATAACACAGTATAATATAGATTGTAGGAAACACTAATATCACCACCACATATTAACACAATATAATATAAACTGTAGAAAACAACATTACCACCACCACTAGATATCAACACAGTATAATATAGACTGTAGGAAACACTATCATCATCACACCACCACATATCAACACAGTATAATATAGATTGTAGGAAACACTGTTATCATCACCACCACATATTAAAACAGTATAATATAGACTGTAGAAAACACTATTACCATCACCACCACATATTAACACAGTATAATATAGACTGTAGGAAACACTATCATCACCACCACATATTAACACAGTATAATATAGACTGTAGGAAACACTATTACCATCACCACCACATATTAAAACAGTATAATATAGTCTGTAGGAAACACTATTATCACCACCACCACATATTAACACAGTATAATATAGACTGTAGAAAACAACATTACCACCACCACTACATATCAACACAGTATAATATAGACTGTAGGAAACACTATTACCATCACCACCACCACATATTAACACAGTATAATATAGACTGTAGAAAACAACATTACACACCACTATATATCAACACAGTATAATATAGACTGTAGGAAACACTATTACCATCACCACCACATATCAACACAATATAATATAGACTGTAGGAAACACTGTTATCACCACCACCACATATCAACACAGTATAATATAGACTGTATGAAACACTGTTATCACCACCACCACATATTATCACAGTATAATATAGACTGTAGGAAGCACTGTTACCATCACCACCACATATTAACACAGTATAATATAGACTGTAGGAAACACTATTACTATCACCACTACATATCAACACAGTATAATATAGACTGTAGGAAACACTGTTATCACCACCACTACATATCAACACAGTATAATATAGACTGTAGGAAACACTATTATCACCACCACCACATATTAACACAGTATAATATAGACTGTAGGAAACACTGTTATCACCACCACATATTAACACAGTATAATATAGACTGTAGGAAACACTGTTATCACCACCACCACATATTAACACAGTATAATATAGACTGTAGGAAACACTGTTATATTAACACAGTATAATATAGACTGTAGGAAACAACATACCACCACCACTACATATCAACACAGTATAATATAGACTGTAGGAAACACTGTTATCACCACCACTACATATCAACACAGTATAATATAAACTGTAGAAAACAACATTACCACCACTATCTATCAACACAATATAATATAGACTGTAGGAAACACTATTACCATCACCACCACCACATATTAACACAGTATAATATAGACTGTAGGAAACACTATTATCACCACCACCACATATTAACACAATATAATATAGACTGTAGGAAACACTATTTCTGTCACCACCACTACATATCAACACAGTATAATATAGACTGTAGGAAACACTGTTATCACCACCACTACATATCAACACAGTATAATATAGATTGTAGGAAACACTATCATCACTACCACATATCAACACAGTATAATATAGATTGTAGGAAACACTGTTATCACCACCACCACATATTAACACAGTATAATATAGACTGTAGGAAACACTATTATCACCACCACCACATATTAACACAATATAATATAGACTGTAGGAAACACTATTACTATCACCACCACTACATATCAACACAGTATAATATAGATTGTAGGAAACACTGTCATCACCACCACATATCAACACAGTATAATATAGATTGTAGGAAACACTATCACCACCACCACATATCAACACAGTATAATATAGACTGTAGGAAACACTATCATCACCACCACATATCAACACAGTATAATTTAGACTGTAGGAAACATTATTACCATCACCACCACATATTAAAACAGTATAATATAGACTGTAGGAAACACTATTATCACCACCACCACATATTAACACAGTATAATATAGACTGTAGGAAACAATATTACTATCACCACCACTACATATCAACACAGTATAATATAGACTGTAGGAAACACTGTTATCACCACCACATATTAACACAATATAATATAAACTGTAGAAAACAACATTACCACCACCACTAGATATCAACACAGTATAATATAGACTGTAGGAAACACTATCATCACCCCCACATATCAACACAGTATAATATAGACTGTACGAAACACTGTTATCATCACCACCACATATTAACACAGTATAATATAGACTGTAGGAAACACTATTACCATCACCACCACATATTAAAACAGTATAATATAGACTGTAGAAAACACTATTATCACCACCACCACATATTAACACAATATAATATAAACTGTAGAAAACAACATTACCACCACCACTACATATCAACACAGTATAATATAGACTGTAGGAAACACTATCATCACCACCACATATTAACACAGTATAATATAGACTGTAGGAAACACTATTACCATCACCACCACATATTAACACAGTATAATATAGACTGTAGGAAACACTGTTATCACCACCACCACATATTAACACAGTATAACATAGATTGTAGGATACACTATTATTATCACCACATATTAACACAATATAATATAAACTGCAGAAAACAACATTACCACCACCACTACATATCAACACAGTATAATATAAACTGTAGGAAACAACATGACCACCACCACTACATATCAACACAGTATAATATAGACTGTAGGAAACACTATTACTATCACCACCACTACATATCAACACAGTATAATATAGATTGTAGGAAACACTGTCATCACCACCACATATCAACACAGTATAATATAGATTGTAGGAAACACTATCATCACCACCACATATCAAAACAGTATAATATAGACTGTAGGAAACACTATCATCACCACCACATATCAACACAGTGTAATTTAGACTGTAGGAAACATTATTACCATCACCACCACATATTAAAACAGTATAATATAGACTGTAGGAAACACTATTATCACCACCACCACATATCAACACAGTATAATATAGACTGTAGGAAACACTGTTATCATCACCACCACCACATATTAACACAGTATAATATAGATTGTAGGAAACACTAATATCACCACCACATATTAACACAATATAATATAAACTGTAGAAAACAACATTACCACCACCACTACATATCAACACAGTATAATATAGACTGTAGGAAACACTATCATCACCACCACATATCAACACAGTATAATATAGATTGTAGGAAACACTGTTATCATCACCACCACATATTAACACAGTATAATATAGACTGTAGGAAACACTATTACCATCACCACCACATATTAAAACAGTATAATAAAGACTGTAGAAAACACTATTATCACCACCACCACATATTAACACAATATAATATAAACTGTAGAAAACAACATTACCACCACCACTACATATCAACACAGTATAATATAGACTGTAGGAAACACTATTACCATCACCACCACAGATTAAAACAGTATAATATAGTCTGTAGGAAACACTGTTATCACCACCACCACATATTAACACAGTATAATATAGACTGTAGGAAACACTATTATCACCACCACTACATATTAACACAATATAATATAGACTGTAGGAAACACTATTATCACCACCACATATTAACACAGTATAATATAGACTGTAGGAAACACTATTACCATCACCACCACATATTAAAACAGTATAATAAAGACTGTAGAAAACAACATTACCACCACCACTACATATCAACACAGTATAATATAGACTCTAGGAAATAACATTATCACCACCACTACATATCAACACAGTATAATATAGACTGTAGGAAACACTGTTACCATCACCACCACCACGTATTAACACAGTATAATATAGACTGTAGGAAACACTGTTACCATCACCACCACAGATTAACACAATATAATATAGACTGTAGGAAACACTATTATCACCACCACATATTAACACAGTATAATATAGACTGTAGGAAACACTGTTATCACCACCACCACATATTAACACAGTATAACATTGATTGTAGGATACACTATTATTATCACCACATATTAACACAATATAATATAAACTGCAGAAAACAACATTACCACCACCACTACATATCAACACAGTATAATATAGACTGTAGGAAACAACATGACCACTACCACTACATATCAACACAGTATAATATAGACTGTAGGAAACACTGTTATCACCACCACCACATATTAACACAGTATAATATAGACTGTAGGAAACACTAATATCACCACCACATATTAACACTATATAATATAAACTGTAGAAAACAACCTTACCACCACCACTACATATCAACACAGTATAATATAGACTGTATGAAACACTGTTAACACCACCACCACATATTAACACAGTATAATATAGATTGTAGGAAACACTATTATCACCACCACATATTAACACTATATAATATAAACTGTAGAAAACAACATTACCACCACCACTACATATCAACACAGTATAATATAGACTGTAGGAAACACTGTTAACACCACCACCACATATTAACACAGTATAATATAGATTGTAGGAAACACTGTTATCACCACCACATATTAACACTATATAATATAGGCTGTAGAAAACAACCTTACCACCATCATTACATATCAACACAGTATAATATAGATGTGTGAAACACTGTTAACACCACCACCACATATTAACACAGTATAATATAGATTGTAGGAAACACTAATATCACCACCACATATTAACACTATATAATATAGACTGTAGAAAACAACCTTTCCACCACCACTGCATATCAACACAGTATAATATGGACTGTATGAAACACTGTTAACACCACCACCACATATTAACACAGTATAATATAGACTGTAGGAAACACTGTTATCACCACCACCACATATTAACACAGTATAACATTGGTTTGTAGGGTTGCACTATTATTATCACCACATATTAACACAGTATAATATAAACTGTAGAAACAACATTACCACCACCACTACATATCAACACATTATAATATAAACTGTAGGAAACAACATGACCACTGCCACAACATATCAACACAGTATAATATGGACTGTAGGAAACACTGTTATCACCACCACCACATATTAACACAGTATAATATAGATTGTAGGAAACACTAATATCACCACCACATATTAACACTATATAATATAAACTGTAGAAACACCTTACCACCACCACTACATATCATATAATATAGACTGTACACTGTTACCACCACCACCACATATTAACACAGTATAATATAGACTGTAGGAAACACTGTTACCATCACCACCACATATAACACAGTATAATATAGACTGTAGGAAACACTATTATCACCACCACATATTAACACAGTATAATATAGAGACTTACCACCACCATTACATATCAACACAGTATAATATAGACTGTAGGAAACACTGTTACTATCACCACCACATTTTAACACCATATAATATAGACTGTAGGAAACACTGTTACCATTATCACCACCACTTCATATTAACGCAGTATAATATAGACTGTAGGAAACACTATTATCACCACCACTACATATTAACACAGTATAATATAAACTGTAGAAAACAACATTATCACCACCACCACATATCAACACAGTATAATATAGACTGTAGGAAACACTGTTACCATCACCACCACCACGTATTAACACAGTATAATATAGACTGTAGGAAACACTGTTATCACCACCACCACATATTAACACAGTATAATATAGACTGTAGGAAACACTATTATCACCACCACACATATTAACACAGTATAATATAGACTGTAGGAAACACTGTTATCACCACCACCACATATTAACACAGTATAATATAGACTGTAGGAAACACTGTTACCATCACCACCACATATTAACACAGTATAATATAAACTGTAGGAAACAACATTACCACCACCACTACATATCAACACAGTATAATATAGACTGTAGGAAACAACATTATCACCACCACTACATATCAACACAGTATAATATAGACTGTAGGAAACACTGTTACCATCACCACCACCACGTATTAACACAGTATAATATAGATTGTAGGAAACACTATTATCACCACCACATATTAACACTATATAATATAAACTGTAGAAAACAACATTACCACCACCACTACATATCAACACAGTATAATATAGACTGTATGAAACACTGTTAACACCACCACCACATATTAACACAGTATAATATAGATTGTAGGAAACACTATTATCACCACCACATATTAACACTATATAATATAAACTGTAGAAAACAACCTTACCACCACCATTACATATCAACACAGTATAATATAGATGTATGAAACACTGTTAACACCACCACCACATATTAACACAGTTTAATATAGATTGTAGGAAACACTAATATCACCACCACATATTAACACTATATAATATAAACTGTAGAAAACAACCTTTCCACCACCACTACATATCAACACAGTATAATATAGACTGTATGAAACACTGTTAACACCACCACCACATATTAACACAGTATAATATAGACTGTAGGAAACACTGTTATCACCACCACCACATATTAACACAGTATAACATTGATTGTAGGAAACACTATTATCACCACCACATATTAACACTATATAATATAAACTGTAGAAAACAACATTACCACCACCACTTATCAACACAGTATAATATAGACTGGCAGGAAACACTACACCACCACATATCAACACAGTATAATATAGACTGTAGGAAACACTGTTATCACCACCACCACATATTAACACAGTATAATATAGACTGTATGAAACACTATTATCACCACCACTACATATTAACACAATATAATATAAACTGTAGAAAACAACCTTACCACCACCACTACATATCAGCACAGTATAATATAGACTGTAGGAAACACTGTTAACACCACCACCACATATTAACACAGTATAATATAGATTGTAGGAAACACTATTATCACCACCACATATTAACACTATATAATATAAACTGTAGAAAACAACATTACCATTACCACTACATATCAACACAGTATAATATAGACTGTAGGAAACACTGTTAACACCACCACCACATATTAACACAGTATAATATAGACTGTAGGAAACACTATTATCACCACCACATATTAACACATATAATATAAACTGTAGAAAACAACCTTACCACCACCATTACATATCAACACAGTATAATATAGACTGTATGAAACACTGTTAACACCACCACCACATATTAACACAGTATAATATAGACTGTAGGAAACACTATTATCACCACCACATATTAACACAGTATAATATAGGCTGTAGAAAAACAACCTTACCACCACCACTACATATCAACACAGTATAATATAGACTGTAGGAAACACTGTTATCACCACCACCACATATTAACACAGTATAATATAGACTGTAGGAAACACTGTTATCACCACCACCACATATTAACACAGTATAATATAGACCGTAGGAAACACTATTATCACCACCACATATTAACACAATATAATATAAACTGCAGAAAACAACATTACCACCACCACTACATATCAACACAGTATAATATAAACTGTAGGAAACAACATTACCACTACCACTACATATCAACACAGTATAATATAGACTGTAGGAAACACTGTTATCACCACCACCACATATTAACACAGTATAATATAGATTGTAGGAAACACTAATACCACCACCACATATTAACACTATATAATATAAACTGTAGAAAACAACCTTACCACCACCATTACATATTAACACAGTATAATATAGACTGTAGAAAACAACATTACCACCACCACTACATATCAACACAGTATAATATAGACTGTAGGAAACACTGTTATCACCACCACTACATATTAACACAGTATAATATAGACTGTAGGAAACACTGTTACCATCACCACCACCACGTATTAACACAGTATAATATAGACTGTAGGAAACACTGTTACCATCACCACCACATATTAACACAGTATAATATAGACTGTAGGAAACACTGTTACCACCACCACCACATATTAACACAGTATAATATAGACTGTAGGAAACACTATTATCACCACCACATATTAACACAATATAATATAAACTGCAGAAAACAACATTACCACCACCACTACATATCAACACAGTATAATATAGACTGTAGGAAACAACATTACCACCACCACTACATATCAACACAGTATAATATAGACTGTAGGAAACACTATCATCACCACCACCACATATTAACACGGTATAATATAGATTGTAGGAAACACTATTACCACCACCACCACATATTAACACAATATAATATAGACTGTAGAAAACAACATTACCACCACCCACATATCAACACAGTATAATATAGACTGTAGGAAACACTATTACCATCACCACCACATATTAAAACAGTATAATATAGACTGTAGGAAACACTGTTATCACCACCACCACATATTAACACAGTATAATATAGACTGTAGGAAACACTATTATCACCACCACATATTAACACAGTATAATATAGACTGTAGGAAACACTATTATCACCACCACATATTAACACAGTATAATATAGACTGTAGGAAACACTATTATCACCACCACATATTAACACAGTATAATATAGACTGTAGGAAACACTATTATCACCACCACATACATATAACACAGTATAATATAGACTGTAGGAAACACTATTACCACCACCACCACATATTAACACAATATAATATAGACTGTAGGAAAACACTATTACCACCACCACTACATATCAACACAGTATAATATAGGACTGTAGAGAATAACATTATCACCACCACTTACATATCAACACAGTATAATATAGACTGTAGGAAACACTGTTACCATCACCACCACCGTATATTAACACAGTATAATATGGACTGTAGGAAACACTGTTACCATCACCACCACATATTAACACAGTATAATATGGACTGTAGAAAACACTATTATCACCACCACATATTAACACAGTATAATATGGACTGTAGGAAACACTGTTATCACCACCAC
>NC_134837.1:5959415-6011725 GCF_004210375.1 Tachypleus tridentatus
AATATAATATAGACTGTAGGAAACACTATTATCACCACCACATATTAACACAGTATAATATAGACTGTAGGAAACACTGTTATTACCACCACCACATATTAACACAGTATAACATAGATTGTAGGATACACTATTATTATCACCACATATTAATACAATATAATATAAACTGCAGAAAACAACATTACCACCACCACTACATATCAACACAGTATAATATAGACTGTAGGAAACACTGTTATCACCACCACCACATATTAACACAGTATAATATAGATTGTAGGAAACACTAATATCACCACCACATATTAACACTATATAATATAAACTGTAGAAAACAACCTTACCACCACCACTACATATCAACACAGTATAATATAGACTGTATGAAACACTGTTAACCCCACGACCACATATTAACACAGTATAATATAGATTGTAGGAAACACTATTATCACCACCACATATTAACACTATATAATATAAACTGTAGAAAACAACCTTACCACCACCATTACATATCAACACAGTATAATATAGATGTATGAAACACTGTTAACACCACCACCACATATTAACACAGTATAATAAAGACTGTAGAAAACACTATTATCACCACCACCACATATTAACACAATATAATATAAACTGTAGAAAACAACATTACCACCACCACTACATATCAACACAGTATAATATAGACTGTAGGAAACACTATTACCATCACCACCACAGATTAAAACAGTATAATATAGTCTGTAGGAAACACTGTTTTTACCACCACCACATATTAACACAGTATAATATAGACTGTATGAAACACTATTATCACCACCACTACATATTAACACAATATAATATAGACTGTAGGAAACACTATTATCACCACCACATATTAACACAGTATAATATAGACTGTAGGAAACACTATTACCTTCACCACCACATAATAAAACAGTATAATAAAGACTGTAGAAAACAACATTACCACCACCACTACATATCAACACAGTATAATATAAACTCTAGGAAATAACATTATCACCACCACTACATATCAACACAGTATATTATAGACTGTAGGAAACACTGTTACCATCACCACCACCACGTATTAACACAGTATAATATAGACTGTAGGAAACACTGTTACCATCACCACCACAGATTAACACAATATAATATAGGCTGTAGGAAACACTATTATCACCACCACATATTAACACAGTATAATATAGACTGTAGGAAACACTGTTATCACCACCACCACATATTAACACAGTATAACATTGATTGTAGGATACACTATTATTATCACCACATATTAACACAATATAATATAAACTGCAGAAAACAACATTACCACCACCACTACATATCAACACAGTATAATATAAACTGTAGGAAACAACATGACCACTACCACTACATATCAACACAGTATAATATAGACTGTAGGAAACACTGTTATCACCACCACCACATATTAACACAGTATAATATAGATTGTAGGAAACACTAATATCACCACCACATATTAACACTATATAATATAAACTGTAGAAAACAACCTTACCACCACCACTACATATCAACACAGTATAATATAGACTGTATGAAACACTGTTAACACCACCACCACATATTAACACAGTATAATATAGATTGTAGGAAACACTATTATCACCACCACATATTAACACTATATAATATAAACTGTAGAAAACAACCTTACCACCACCATTACATATCAACACAGTATAATATAGATGTATGAAACACTGTTAACACCACCACCACATATTAACACAGTTTAATATAGATTGTAGGAAACACTAATATCACCACCACATATTAACACTATATAATATAAACTGTAGAAAACAACCTTTCCACCACCACTACATATCAACACAGTATAATATAGACTGTATGAAACACTGTTAACACCACCGCCACATATTAACACAGTATAATATAGACTGTAGGAAACACTGTTATCACCACCACCACATATTAACACAGTATAACATTGATTGTAGGAAACACTATTATCACCACCACATATTAACACTATATAATATAAACTGTAGAAAACAACATTACCACCACCACTACATATCAACACAGTATAATATAGACTGTATGAAACACTGTTAACACCACCACCACATATTAACACAGTATAATATAGATTGTAGGAAACACTATTATCACCACCACATATTAACACTATGTAATATAAACTGTAGAAAACAACCTTACCACCACCATTACATATCAACACAGTATAATATAGATGTATGAAACAGTGTTAACACCACCACCACATATTAACACAGTATAATATAGATTGTAGGAAACACTAATATCACCACCACATATTAACACTATATAATATAAACTGTAGAAAACAACATTACCATTACCACTACATATCAACACAGTATAATATAGACTGTATGAAACACTGTTAACACCACCACCACATATTAACACAGTATAATATAGATTGTAGGAAACACTGTTACCATCACCACCACAGATTAACACAATATAATATAGACTGTAGGAAACACTATTATCACCACCACATGTTAACACAATATAATATAAACTGTAGACAACAGCATTACCACCACCATTACATATCAACACAATAAAATATAGACTGTAGGAAATACTGTTACTATCACCACCACATTTTAACACCATATAATATAGACTGTAGGAAACACCATTATCACCACCACTTCATATTAACGCAGTATAATATAGACTGTAGGAAACACTATTATCACCAACACTACATATTAACACAATATAATATAAACTGTAGAAATCAACATTACCACCACCACCACATATCAACACAGTATAATATAGACTGTAGGAAACAACATTACCACCACCACTACATATCAACACAGTATAATATAGACTGTAAGAAATACTATCATGACCACCCCCACATATTAACACAGTATGATATAGATTGTAGGAAACACTATTACCACCACCACCACATATTAACACAATATAATATAAACTGTAGAAAACAACATTACCACCACTACATATCAACACAGTATAATATAGACTGTAGGAAAACAACATTACCACTACCACTACAAATCAACACAGTATAATATAGACTGTAGGAAACACTGTTATCATCACCACCACATATTAACACAACATAATATAGACTCTAGGAAATATTGTTATCACCACCACCATATATCAATACAAAATAATATAGACTGTAGGAAACACTGTTATCACCACCACCAGATATTAACACCGTATAATATAGACTATAGAAAACACTGTTACCATCATCACCACCACATAATAACACAGTATAATATAGAATGTAGGAAACACTGTTACCATCACACCACATATTAACACAATATAATATAGACTGTAGGAAACACTGTTATCACCACCACATATTAACACAGTATAATATAGACTGTAGGAAACACTATTACCATCACCACCACATATTAAAACAGTATAATATAGACTGTAGGAAACACTGTTATCACCACTACTACATATTAACACAATATAATATAAACTGTAGTAAACAACATTACCACCACCACCACATATTAACACAGTATAATATAATTTGTAGGAAACACTGTTATCACCTCCACCACATACTAACATAGTATAATATAATTTGTGGGAAACACTGTTATCACCATCACAGAATAACATAGTATTATTTGGACTGTAGGAAATACTGTTACCATCATCACATTATAACACAGCATGATTTAGAGTGTACAAGACATTTTTAACACCATCACCTTATAAATTATTATTAATAATAATACGATAGGAAACACTGTTAATGCCATCCTACTATAACACAGTTTTATTTAGACTCCAGAAACACTATTAACACAATCTTATACTAACACAGTATTACTTAAACTGTAGGAAACAGTATTACCACCACCACATTTTAACACAGTATTATTTAGACTGTAGGAAACATTATTACCATAATCACACAATAACAGAGTATTATTTAGGCATCAGAAAACACCATTAACACCATCACATAATAAGACAGTATTAATTAAACTGTTGGAAACACTATTAACATCATCACATAATAAGACAGTATTAATTAAACTGTTGGAAACACTATTAACACCATCACATAATAACACAATATTATATAGACAATAAGAAACTCCATTAACGCCATGACATAGTAACACACTAATATTTAGACTGTAGGAAACTAATACCACTGTCACATAATAACATAGTATTAGTTAGTTTATACGAAAAACTATTACCAGCATCACATCATAACCCAGTACTACTTAGTCTGTAGGAGACACCATTAAGACTATTAAATAATAACATAATATTATTTACTTTCTAGAAAACACTATTAACACCACAACATAATAACTCAGTATTACTTAGATTGTAGGAAACACTATTAACAGCATCACATAATAACACAGTATTATTTGGGCTGTATGAAATACTGTTACCACCATCACATAATAACACAATATTAGTTAGACTGCAGGAAACAATAATAACACAATCACATAATAACACAGTATTACTTAAGCTGTAGAAAACAGTATTACCACCATCACACATTAACACTATATAATATAGACTGTATTAAACAGTGTTATCACCACCACATTTCAACACAGTAAATTATAGGCTCTAGGTAAGACTAATAAGTCGATCATTTAATAACACAGTATTATTTAGACTGCAAAACACACAATTAACACTAGCACATAATAACAAACCACAACATATATAGATTATACTAATTATAGGTATGAAACAAACCATACCTGTAAAAGATTATAACAATTTTCAGATTGCGAAAAACAATTTAAAAATATTATAATGACCTCATCAATCAAAAGAACCACCAAATAAAAATATTATCATAATTCATGAGTGAAAAAAACAACAACTTAAAAAAATTATCATTAGTTAACATAATATTTTAAAGTTGTGGTTGATTTCACTTATGAACTTATTATAATATTTCAACGATATGGTTTGTTTCGCTCATGATAATATTTTTAAGTTGTCGTTTTTCAATCTGAAAGTTATGATAATCTTTTTAAGTTGTGGTTTCTTTCACTGAAGAATATATTATAATCTTTTAAAGTTGTGTTTTTATCATTCACGAGCCGAAGATAGTCTTCTTAAGTTGTAGTTTGTTTCACTCATGAACTTATTATAATATTTTACAGTTCTGGTTTACTTCACTCAGATATTATGATAATTTTTTCAGGTTGGGTTTGTTTCACTCAGAAAGTTATGATAATATTTTTAAGTTGTGGTTTGTTTTACTCATGATATGATGATAATATTTTTAAATTGTGTTTGTTTCACTCATGATATGATGATAATCTTCTTAAGTTGTGATTTCTTACACTGAGGAAAGTAATATAATATTTTTTAACTTGTGGTTTGTTTTACTCACGAACTTATTACAATATTTTTAACTTGTGGTTTGTTTTACTCACGAACTTATTACAATATTTTTAACTTGTGGTTTGTTTTACTCATGAACTTATTACAATATTTTTCAGTTGTGGTTTGTTTCATTCACATACTTATGACAATCTTTTTAAGTTGTGGTTTGTTTCTCTCATGATATTATCATAATATTTTTAAGTTCGGTTTGTTTCAATCAGAGAGTTATAATAATCGTTTTAAATTGTGGTTGTTTCACTCATGAACTAATTATAATCTTTTAAAGTTGTGGTTGTTTCACTTATGAACTTATTATAATATTTCTATGTTATGGTTTGTTTCACTCATCAACTTATGATACTCATTTTAACTTGGTGGTTGTTTGACTCATGAAGTTATTATAAAATTTTTAACGTGTGGTTTCTTCAATCTGAAAGTTATGATAATAGTTTTAAGTTGTGGTTTGTTTCAATCATGAACTTTTGATAATATTTTTCAGTTGTAGTTTGTTACACTCAGAACGTTATGATAATCATTTAGAGTTGTGGCTTGTTTCAATAAAAAAGTTATTACAATCCTTTTAAATTGTGGTTTTTTATTGATCAACTATTTTATTTATTTATTGTTTGTTTCACTCATAAACTAATTATAATCTTTCAAAAGTGTCGTTTGTTTCATTCACAAACTTATCATAATATTTCTAAGTTATGTTTTTTTTTTCTCTCACCAACTTATTATAATATTTTAAAGTTCTGGTTTGTTCACTCAAAAAGTTATGATAACATCTTTAAGTTGTGGATTGTTTCACTTATGAAGTTATTATATTCATTTTAACTTTTATGTTTCACTGAGGAACTTATTAAAATATTTTTAAGTTGTGGTTTGTTTCACTCATGAACTTACTATAATATTATAAAAGTTATGGTTTGTTTCATTTATAAATTAATGACAATCTTTTTAAGTTTCGGTTTGTTTTACTAATAAACTTATTATAATACTTTTAAGTTCATTTTTGTTTTTCTGAGAAAGTTATAATGATTTCAAGTGTAGGTTTGTTTCACTCATGAACTTGTGCTCATCGTTTTAAGTTGTGATTTGTTTCACTCATGAACTTATTATAATATTTTTAATTTAATGTTCGTTACACTCATCAACTAATTATAATGTTTTTAAGTTGTGGTTTGTTTCACTTATAAATTTATGATAATCTTTTTAAGTTATTGTTTGTTTCACTCATGAAGTTATGATAATCTTTTATAGTTGTGGTTTGGTTCATTCATGATATTGTCATAATCTTTTTAACTTCGGTTTGTTTCACTCAGAACGTTAGGAGAATTTTTTTAAGTTGCGGTTTGTGTCACTCATAAATTTATGATAATCTTTATAAGTTGTGGTTTCTTTAACTAATGAAGTTGTTATAATATTGTTAAGTTCGGTTTTTTCAATCTGAAAATTATGATAATCTTTCAAAGGTGTGGATTGTTTCACTCATTAAGTTACGATAACCTTTTAAAGTTGTTGTGCATTTCTCTCATTAACTTATTATAATATTTTAAAGTTGAAGTTTCTTTCACTCATAAACTTATTATAATCTCCTTAAGTTGTGGATTGTTTCACTCACAAACTTATTATAATATCTTGAAGTTGTAATATCTTTCTCCCATGATATTTTAATCAACTCTTTATGTTCGGTTTGTTTCAGTTAGAAACTTACAATACTCTTTATAAGTTGTGGTTTGTTTCACTCAAAACTGATGATAATTTTTCAAAATGTTGTGGTTTGTTTCACTCATGAACTTATAATATTTTTAAGTGGTCGTTTTGTCTCACTCAGAAAGTTATGATAATCTTTTTAGGTTGTGATTTGTTGCACTCATGAACTTATGATACTCTTAATAAGTTGGTGGTTGTTTGACTCATGAAGTTATAAAATTTTAACGTGTGGTTTGTTTTATTCAAACCTGGTGATAATCTTTTAAAGTTTTGGTTTGTTTCACTCATAAACATATTAATATATTTTTAAGTGGTCTTTTTGTCTCATTCAGGAAGTTATGATAATCATTTTAAGTTGTGGTTTATTTCACTCGTGAACTTATTAAAATCAATTTATTATATTTTTAAGTGGTCGTTTGTTTCACTCAGGAAGTTATGAAAAACTTTTAAGTTGTGGTTTTTTGCACTCATGAACTTATGATACTCTTTTTAACTTGATGGTTGTTTGACTCATGAAGTTACCATAAAATTTTTAACGTGGGGTTTCTTCAATCTGAAAGTCATTATAATCGTTTTAAGTTGTAGTTTGTTTTACTCATTAAGTTACGATAATATTTAAAGTTGTGGTTTGTTTCACTCATTAAGTTACGATAATATTTAATATTGTGGTTTGTTTCACTCATTAAGTTACGATAATCTTTTACAGGTGTTTTTTGTTTTACTCATGAACATCTTATCATTTTTTAAAGTTGTGGTTTGTTTCTCTCAGTAACTAATGATAATCTTTTCAATTTGTAGTTTGTTTCACTCCTGAACTTTTTATAATATTTTTAATTGTGGTTTGTTTGTTTCGCTCATGAACTTATGATAATCGTTTTCAATTGTGGTTTGTTTCACTCATGATATTATCATTATCTATTTAAGTTCGGTATGTTTCACTCAGAAAGTTATGATAATACTTTATAGTTGTGGTTTATCTCACTCATAAACTTATGATAATCGATTTAAGTTGTCGTTTGTTTCACTCATAAACTTATTATGACATTTTTAAGTTTTGGTTTGTTTCAACTATACTATTTTAATAATCGTTTTAAACTGCGGTTTCTCTTACTCATGATATTGACATAATCTTTTTAAGTATTGGTTTATTTCACTCGTGAACTTATTATAATATTTTAAAGTGGTAGTTGTTTCACTCATAAACCAATGATTACCTTTTTAAGTTGTGGTTTGTTTTTCTTATGAAGTTATAATATTTGTGAGTTGTGGTTTTTCAATCCGAAAATTATGATAATATTTTAAAGGTGTGGTTTGTTTTACTCATTCACGTATTATAATTCTTTTAAGATGTAGTTTGTTTCACTTCTAAACTTATAATCTTTTTAAGTTAGGTTTTTTCACTGATTAAGTTACGATAAACTTTTAAAGGTGTTTTTTGTTTCATTCATGAACATCTTACAATCTTTTAAAGTTGTGGTTTGTTTCTCTTAGGAATTGATGATAATCTTTTCAAGTTGTAGATTGATTCACTCTTGAACTTATCATAATATTTTTAATTGTGGTTTGTTTCATTCATGACATTATCATAATCTATTTAAGTTCAGTATGTTTCACTTAGAAAGGTATGATAATACTTTTAAGTTGTGGTTTATCTCACTCATAAACTTATGACAATCGTATCAAGTTGTGATTTGTTTCACTCATAAAATTATAATCTTTTGAATGGTATTTGTTTCACTCATAAAATTATAATCTTTTTAAGTTGTGGTTTGTTTCACTCATAAACATATTATAATTATTTGAATGGTATGATTTGTTTCACTCATGAATTTACGATAATATTTTTAAGTTGTGGTTTGTTTCACTCATGAATTTACGATAATATTTTTAAGTTGTGGTTTGTTTGACTAAGTTATTATAATATATTTATGTTGTGTTTTATCCAATCTGAAAGTTATGATAAACTTTTAAAGGTGAAGTTTGTTTAACTCATTAACTTATAATTTTTTTAGTTTGTGGTATGTTTCACTCATTTAGTTACGATAATCTTTTAAAGTTGTGGTTTATTTCACTCATAAACTTATTATAATATTTTTAAGTTGTGATTTGTTTATCTTATGAAGTTATAATATTTGTGAGTTGTGGTTTTTCAATTTGAAAGTTATTATAATCTTTTAAAGATGTAGCTTCTTTCACTCATAAACTTACAATTTTTTAAGTTGTAGTTTGTTTCTATCATTAAGTTTCGATAATCTTTTTAAGTTGTGGTTTGTTTCACTCTTGTTATTATCTTAATCTGTTTAAATTAGATTCGATTGAACCAGAAAGTTATAATAATCTTTTTAAGTTGTGGTTTCTTTCACTCATCAACTTATTATAACATTTTTAAGTTGCAGTTTGTTTCACTCATAATATTATTGTAATCTTTTAAAGTTCGGTTTGATTCAATCAGATAGTCATAATAATCTTTTTAAGTTGTCGTTTGTTTCACTCGTGAACTTATAATATTTTTAAGTTTTTTGTTTTACTCATAAGCGTTTAAAATAATATTTTTATGTTGAGGTTTCTTTCACTCACAAACTTATTATAATCCCCTTAAGGTGTGGTTTGTGTCACTCACCAACAGATTATGATATCTTGAAGTTATGGTGTATTTTTTCAATAATATTTTCATTCATTCTTTATGTTCGGTTTGTTTCAGTCAGAAACTTACAATACTCTTTATAAGATATCAAAATTGATGATAATTATTTTAAGTTTGTTTCACTTATGATACTCTTTTTAAGTTGAGTTTTTTCTAACTCATGAATTTATTATATTTTTAAGTGGTCGTTTGTTTCACTCAGGAAGTTATGAAAAACTTTTTAAGCTGTGGTTTTTTGCACTCATGAACTTATGATACTCTTTTTAACTTGATGGTTGTTTGACTCATGAAGTTACCATAAAATTTTAACGTGGGGTTTCTTCAATCTGAAAGTCATAACAATCGTTTTAAGTTGTAGTTTGTTTTACTCATTAAGTTACGATAATATTTAAAGTTGTGGTTTGTTTCACTCATTAAGTTACGATAATATTTAATATTGTGGTTTGTTTCACTCATTAAGTTACGAAAATCTTTTACAGGTGTTTTTTGTTTTACTCATGAACATCTTATCATTTTTTAAAGTTGTGGTTTGTTTCTCTCAGTAACTAATGATAATCTTTTCAATTTGTAGTTTGTTTCACTCCTGAACTTTTTATAATATTTTTAATTGTGGTTTGTTTCGCTCATGAACTTATGATAATCGTTTTCAATTGTGGTTTGTTTCACTTATGATATTATCATAATCTATTTAAGTTCGGTATGTTTCACTCAGAAAGTTATGATAATACTTTTTAGTTGTGGTTTATCTCACTCATAAACTTATGATAATTATTTTAAGTTTGTTTCACTTATGATACTCTTTTTAAGTTGAGTTTTTTCTCACTCATGAATTTATTATATTTTTAAGTGGTCGTTTGTTTCACTCAGGAAGTTATGAAAAACTTTTTTTTTTGCACTCATGAACTTATGATACTCTTTTTAACTTGATGGTTGTTTGACTCATGAAGTTACCATAAAATTTTAACGTGGGGTTTCTTCAATCTGAAAGTCATAACAATCGTTTTAAGTTGTCGTTTGTTTCACTCATAAACTTATTATGACATTTTTAAGTTTTGGTTTGTTTCAACTATACTATTTTAATAATCGTTTTAAACTGCGGTTTCTTTTGCTCATGATATTGACATAATCTTTTTAAGTATTGGTTTATTTCACTCGTGAACTTATTATAATATTTTTAAGTGGTAGTTGTTTCACTCATAAACCAATGATTACCTTTTTAAGCTGTGGTTTGTTTTTCTTATGAAGTTATAATATTTGTGAGTTGTGGTTTTTCAATCCGAAAATTATGATAATATTTTAAAGGTGTGGTTTGTTTTACTCATTCACGTATTATAATTCTTTTAAGGTGTAGTTTGTTTCACTTCTAAACTTATAATCTTTTTAAGTTAGTTTTTTCACTGATTAAGTTACGATAAACTTTTAAAGGTGATTTTTGTTTCATTCATGAACATCTTACAATCTTTTAAAGTTGTGGTTTGTTTCTCTTAGGAATTGATGATAATCTTTTCAAGTTGAAGATTGATTCACTCTTGAACTTATCATAATATTTTTAATTGTGGTTTGTTTCACTCATGACATTATCATAATCTATTTAAGTTCGCTTTGTTTCACTTAGAAAGGTATGATAATACTTTTAAGTTGTGGTTTATTTCACTCATAAACTTATAATAACATTTTTAAGTTGTGGTTTGTTTGACTAATGAAGTTTTTATAATATTTTAAAGTTATGGTTTTTGAGTCTAGAAATTATCATAATCTCTAACGATATGGTTTGTTTCACTCATAACATTATAATCTTTTTAAGTTGTGGTTTGTTTCACTCATAAACATATTATAATTATTTGAATGGTATGATTTGTTTCACTCACGAACTGATGATAATCTTTATAAGTTGTGCTTTTTCACTCAAATATTATAATAATGTTTATAGGTTGTGGTTTCTTTAACTAATAAAGTTATTATAATATTTTTAAGTTCGGTTTTTTAAATCTGAAAATTATGATAATACTTTTAAAGGTGTCGTATGTTTAACTCATGGACGTATTATAATCCTTTTAAGTTGTGGTTTGTTTCACTTCTAAACTTTAATCTTTTTAAGTTAGGTTTCTTCACTAATTAAGTTACGATAATCTTTTACAGGTGTTTTTTGTTTTACTCATGAACATCTTATCATTTTTTAAAGTTGTGGTTTGTTTCTCTCAGTAACTAATGATAATCTTTTCAATTTGTAGTTTGTTTCACTTCTGAACTTTTTATAATATTTTTAATTGTGGTTTGTTTCGCTCATGATATTATCATAATCTATGTAAGTTCGGTATGTTTCACTCAGAAAGTTATGATAATACTTTTTAGTTGTGGTTTATCTCACTCATAAATTTATGATAATCGTTTTAAGTTTTTGTTTGTTTCACTCATAAACTTATGATAACATATTAAAGTTGTGGTTTATTTCACTCATAAACGTATTATAACATTTTTAAGTTTTGGTTTGTTTCAACTATACTATTTTAATAACCGTTTTAGACTGCGGTTTCTTTCACTCATGATATTGGCATAATCTTTTTAAGTATTGGTTTGTTTCTCTCGTGAATTTATTATAATATTTTAAAGTGGTTGTTGTTTCACTCATAAACTGATGATTACCTTTTTAAGTTGTGGTTTGTTTTTCTTATGAAGTTATAATATTTGTAAGTTGTGGTTTTTCAATCCGAAAATTATGATAATATTTTAAAGGTGTGGTTTGTCTAACTCATTAACGTATTATAATCCTTTTAAGTTGTGGTTTGTCTCACTTCCAAACTTATAATATTTTTAAGTTTGGGTTTTTTCACTCATTAAGCTACGATAATCTCTTAAAAGTGTTTTTTTGTTTCACTCATGAACATCTTATCATCTTTTAAAGTTGTGGTTTCTTTTTCTCAGTAACTGATGATAATCTATTCAATTTGTAGTTTATTTTACTCCTGAACATATTATAATATTTGTGGTTTGTTTCACTCATGAACTTATGATACTCTTCTCCAATTGTGGTTTCTTTCACTCATGATATTATTATAATCTAGTTACGTTTGGTTTGTTTCACTAAGAAAGTTATGATAATTCTTTTAAGTTGTGATTTATCTCAGTCATAAACTTATTATAATACTTTTAAGTTGTGGTTTGTTTCACTCTTGAACTTATAATATTCGTTTTAAGTTGTGGTTTGTTTGTCTTATAAAGCTATAATATTTGTGAGTTGTGGTTTTTCAATCCGAAAGTTATGATTACCTTTTAAAGGTGTAGATTCTTTCACTTATAAACTTATAATTTTTTTAAGTTGTAGTTTGTTTCTCTCATTAAGTTTCGATAATGTTTTAAAGTTGTTGTTTGTTTCACTCATGATATTATTGTAATCTTTTAAAGTTCGGTTTGATTCAATCAGATAGTCATAATAATCTTGTTAAATTGTCGTTTGTTTCACTCGTGAACTTATAATATTGTTAAGTTTTCTGTTTTACTCATAAGCTTTTAAAATAATATTTTTATGTTGAGGTTTCTTTCACTCACAAACTTGTTATAATCTTCTTAAGTTGTGGTTTGTTTCACTTACCAACAGATTATGATATCTTGAAGTTATGGTTTATTTTTTCAATAATATTTTCATAAATTCTTTATGTTCGGTTTGTTTAAGTCAGAAACTTACAATACTCTTTATAAGTTATCAAAATTGATGATAATTGTTTTAAGTTTGTTTCACTTATGAACTTATGATTCTCTTTTTAAGTTGAGTTTTTTCTCACTCATGAATTTATTATAATATTTTTAAGTGGTCGTTTGTTTCACTCATTAAGTTACGATAATATTTAAAGTTGTGGTTTGTTTCACTCATTACGTTTCGATAATATTTAATGTTGTGGTTTGTTTCACTCATAAACTTCAAATATTTTAATGTTGTGGTTTGTTTGACTCATTAAGTTACGATAATATTTAATGTTGTGGTTTGTTTCACTCATAAACTTCAAATCTTTTAATGTTGTGGTTTGTTTGACTCATTAAGTTACGATAATATTTAATGTTGTGGTTTGTTTGACTCATTAAGTTACGATAATATTTAAAGTTGTGGTTTCTATCACTCATAAACTTATGATAATCTTTTTCAGTTGTGGTTTGTTTTACACATGAACTTATTATATTATTCTTAATTTGTGGTTTGTTTTACTCATGAACTGATGATAATCTTTATAAGTTGTGCTTTTTCACTCAGATATGATAATCTTTATAGGTTGTGGTTTCTTTAACTGATAAAGATATTATAATATTTTTAAATTCGGTTTTTTCAATCTTAAAATTATGATAATATTTTAAAGGTGTCGTTTGTTTAACTCATAATCGTAGTATAATCCATTTAAGGTGTGGTTTGTTTCACTTCCAAACTTATAATCTTTTTAAGTTAGGTCTTTTAACTCATTAAGTTACGATAAACTTTTAAAGGTATTTTTTGTTTCACTCATAAACACCTTACAATCTTTTAAAGTTGTGGTTTGTTTCACTCAGGAATTGATGATAATCTTTTCAAGTTGTAGTTTGTTTCACTCACGAACGTATTATAATATTTTTTAATTGTGGTTTGTTTCACACATGATATTATCATAACCTATTTAAGTTCGCTTTGTTTTACTTAGAAAGTTATGATAATATTTTTAAGTTGTGGTTTTTATCACTCATAGAATTATGATAATCTTCTGAACTTACGGTTTGTTTCACTCATAAACTTATTATATTATTTTGAAGTTGCGATTTTTTCACTGAAAAAATTATGATAAACTCGTTAAGTTGTTGTTTGTTTCAATCAGAAAGTTATGACACTGAAGTAAAGATGTAAGAATACAGCTTCAATTACAAAACAAATGAGGAAAATGAACAAAATCATCAGAGCTTCGATATCTTCTTGTATATAAAATAATTTAGATAAAATATAAAACTGTGTGACTTGTTAAGACAGTTCACTCGAGGACTTAAATGCAGAAAATATAACGTTTTATGGAATATTCAAAGAATAAAACTGTTTAAAGAGTAAAACTGTTTAAAGAGTAAAACTGTTTAAAGAGTAAAACTGTTTAGAGAGTAAAACTGTTTAAAGAGTAAAGCTGTTTAAAGAATAAAACTGTTTAGAGAGTAAAACTGTTTAAAGAGTAAAGCTGTTTAAAGAATAAAACTGTTTAGAGAGTAAAACTGTTTAAAGAGTAAAACTGTTTAAAGAGTAAAGGTGTTTAAAGAATAAAACTGTTTAAAGAGTAAAGCTGTTTAGAGAGTAAAGCTGTTTAAAGAATAAAACTGTTTAGAGAATAAAACTGTTTAGAGAGTAAAACTGTTTAAAGAGTAAAACTGTTTAAAGAATAAAACTGTTTAAAGAGCAAAACTGTTTAAAGAGCAAAACTGTTTAAAGAGCAAAACTGTTTAAATGACCTGAATGATAAATACTGAAAATTAATAATATTTTATTTAAAAAAATAAAATATCTGCTGTGTAATAAAGTCCAAAATAATAAAAGTGAAAAACATCATTTCTCTAATGGATATTGTTCGTTTGGTGAGTCACGTATTTTAACATGTATTGGTTTTCTTGTTTTTTAAGTTCATTAAGAAGAGATGTTACGAAACCACAAAGTTCAAATTAGACGAATACTCATCTTAATATAAATCGGTTTATGAAATGTATCGTTTCCTTCAATACTACCTTTCTTTTTGTTTCAGCTACTACGAAAAGCTATACAAAAGCACTAGCCTTTCTTAATATTGAACTGACAGACTGTACATCAAGCGACTAGTCAGCACTACAGATTGTCAACTCTTTGTCTAAGCTGATCGATTAATGTGATTTTACGACCCCCTTGGAGGAATGGTATGTCTGCGGACTGGTAAAAACGGTTTTCAATATCACTGGTAGACAGAGCACAGATAGCCCTTTCTGTAGGCTTGTGCTTAATAAAAATAACAAATAATAACGAATATGTGATTTGACTGCCATTCTTATAACACAATCACGGTCCTGAAGTAAGGAGCGTGATTTTGTTTCAATAAAACGTGGGTCTCGCAGCTCGGAAAATGAACACTAGGCCATGTTTATCCCCATAAACAAGACTCAATACAGTGTGTTCACTTGCCTTTCCTATATAGTATCGGGCAAAACCAGTAGTTCGTCGAGTTATATACAAAGAATATAACATCTCACATGCACAAAACTGTGTCTCAATATCAGGTAGTTACGTATTTAGACATAGAACAATAACTACAACAATACATAGAATGTACACTGCGCTGTATTAGTGAAAAATTCACTAATTAGCAGACTTTCAGCTCTCATTTCCAAGAAAAACTGGCAGAATAAAGTGAAATGGTTAAATTGAACGTGGTTGGACTCGGTTTTACAAAGAGATTGTATATCGGTATCCAACAACAGCCCTGTTTTAAACGCAACATTTTAACACTATTTGCACGTTCAGCGTTACAATTAACGTGAAAGCACAACATAATTTGTTCATTTTTTTTAATATCTAGATTTTTATCAGAACCCCCAACAGATTCGCCACTACATCTGAACACTGGCGGCTCCATCTATACCTGACGTGCGACTAGAAACCTGTTTTCTATCATCGTGATTCTAGACTTCAAGGTCAGAACCAAAACGAGGCTCGTCGGTAAGATTAATGAGATACAACATGGCTCTAGACGGTGAGGTAAGTGTATTAATAGATCTTATGATTTTCTTTCTGCCTTACTTTTAAATATCAAGACGAGAAATCTACTTGCGAATTTTGTAATACACTGAGGCAGAGTTACTGTATGATTTATTACAGACAATGTCATACTTTATATGAAACGTTTCCATCCAAAATTCTGAGCGATAGATACACAGTCTAAGAGTAGTAGTAGTGGTTTAGTTGAATCTGTCTGACAATCGCTGTACCTATTACAGTTTATAGTATTCATTTCAATTCATCTTTATATTATATATTACCTTCGTGTGTATGTTATCTACAAACTCAGACTTTCATATGAGATTTTTAACTCGACAATAATCAAATATAGTCTCCCATTTCGAAAGGCGTAGTGTACGTGTTGGTTTGTACCTTTACATGGTCTAGCCCCTATCCTTTCTAACCCCTCTTCCCTTCCACGGTCTAGCTTTTCTCGCCGTGATTGTGATGTCTTTCCACACTTCTTCACACTCAACTCACGCCAGTCTGACCTCATGTTACGAAACTTCGTCTGATGTAGTGATGGGCAGTTCAATTACATTTAATGACTAAATTCATTTGATTAACATCATGTTATGAGTTGATTCAAAAGTTTTGTCTGTTTGATGCATAGAAACGAAACCAACAAATCGAGACTGAAGCACTTGATTAATGAATGTACAGTTGTCTCAGATGCTATTCAAGTATATATTGACAAAATATTGTTTGTTAAACTCAGAATATGAACTATACTTCAGCCAATAGTTTAACAAACTTACAAAATATAAGACGTAGCTAGTGAAAATGAATAAAAAAATATAAACCACAATGGTTGTCTGCGCTGTTATAGTTCGGAAGCAGTAGCAGTTGTATTATTACTAAAGTGAATTTTGTATGTAGATTTGAGTTGGAAATTCCACAAGGATTGTTGTACCGCATAAAGGTGTTTCTGAACCAGAATATATTACTACGCCGGTTACTTCTCTTGTCACGTAGTTGGTTCATCGCGTGCTGGTTACTTCTCTTGTCACGTAGTTGACTGATCAGGTGAATCAAAAGTATTGATCAAAACGAAGCTCTGATTCACCATAATGACTCATTCAAAAAGATGCACATTTTGTCTGGTGCTAGAAATTAACTTTCCAGCACTAGTGTGGGACGTGGATAAGCGAAGCATCCATAATTCCATATAAATGCTTAACTTTTATTTTTAATATACACTTGTGACTTTGTTCTTGTTTTGACAGATTTTTAATTATTTGATGAAATTAATGCACAGCTCACACAACACTAACAAATTAATTTTATTTCCTCCTTAAGGTTTTTAAATTTGTTTTATAAGCTTTGTAACTTATTATAAGCCTACGTTTACATCCACCTTATCTGCGTCAAATTAACGTTTGTAAAATGTAACTCAATAAACACGATTGCTAACGCAGAAAACACAGATTCACTCTACCGGCTAGAAAAGAACTTTCTAGTTTCTTGGTGCTCTACTGCTCTGCTACAAGTTGACTTATACAGTTGAGTGGATTACCCATATTTATTATCTGATTATTCTCGTTATTTCATAAGTTCTCTCGTTCATTAATATTACCAAATATACAAGGACAACTTGATATTAAGTGATACGTTCTCTAGCTAACATCTAATTAACAAAAAATAAATATCCATATAGCTAATAAAAATATGTCTACAAAAACATCAATTTTGGCGATTGACGAGTCAGTACTTTGGCGATAGTGTGTTCATGTCAAATTATAAAAAACGAAACCAATATACTTATTTTTAGGACCAGAACGTGTCCGAAAATTAAAGTTACAACAATATTATAGTTTGTAATTGATTATTTGGTTAATTCTATGTAATGCTTTTAAAAAAGTATAATCTAGCTGGAGCATGAAACCTAAAATTCCTTTTTACGTATCATTCAAAAGGCTGAATATCTTTATTTGTCGTGTGAGTTCTGGTCGTTATTGAAGATTTATCGGAATAAAGCTGGAAGTCGCATGACCTAGTGAACTCGCAGTTGGAGATCATGAACTTGAGATATGGTCACAACATTCTCGAGCAAGACACTTTACCTCAGTATCATGGGTGTCAGCGGGTGCTGGGTGCCAGGTTGCGATGGTTTTTAGAGAACATTCGTGAAGTAAACAAAAAAGAAAAGAATTCGATTCAATACTGAAGTTGCTTTGGTGTTGTTTAGTATCAAGCACAAAGCTACACATGCTGTGCCACCATGGGTATTAAAACCCTATTTCTTGCAGTTTAAGTACGCTGTACCACTGGGGGCACAATACTGAAGTGACTATTTGAAAATTTATAGTACCCAAGCTTGAACTTTGTGGTTTACGTACAGAAGTGAGAACATTTTAAAAGGTTTCAAAACATGTTTGCTTTCTCGTCTGATTGTTTATTATGATTATTTGCACATCAGTTTCAAAAGTATCTACATTTGGTCTGGTTCCTTGATGTGAACATCATGAAAACAGTTATCATTAAAGTGAAACGTAGGAAGATCTTACATGACGAAGAACTGGCGAAATACTAATGACAAAAGTGGGTGAACAGACGCTACACAGTTCAATAAAGATGGCCTGAAACCCAAGACTTAATAAAACTGATGAGTTATAGGGAAACTGTGAAAATAATTTCTGTGTTATGTTAAATATTGCGATTGTTCAAAGTTTGATCAGAACTGCAAGGATTGAATTCGACAGTATACAAGTTCTTGAACCAGACGAGTTTAGCCATCACTGAAGGTCTCTCAAACTCACCATACTCTCATGTTTCGGTTGTGGTCAACAAAGAATATACAGATTACGTAAACTTATCATCTTCATCAGTGATTTCGAGAAAACCCACTTGTAGAGAAATATATATATATTATATATATATATATGTATTTATATATATGTATATATATAAACGGCTCGTTTGGGCTAAGAAAATATTTTACGTAGAGAAGCGAACAACGTTTCGACCTTCTTCGGTCATCGTCAGGTTCACAAAGAAAGAAAGAAGTAACTGACCGGAAGCTGACCACATGTTTGAAAGGGGTTGTGTAACTCTATATTCCGACACTCATTTGTTCGCTCCTCTACGTGAAATATTTTTCTCAACCCAAACGAGCCGTTTTTATGTATATATTTATCATCTTCATGTTTAGAATGACGTTAAACATCAGTAAATAAAACTAACCATGCCGAAACTAATGCTTCTCTGTTTTTACCCAGATCAAGTACTTTTTAAGACATAATAATTTTAAACATGCGTTTTATTCATCAATTACAGCTATAACTTTGGTGGGATAATATGTCCCCCTTATTTTTAATTAACATAAAACTGCCCCCTTTATGTTTCAGATGCGATAATATTGAATCATGGGATATATTCTTGCACTTTCTATTTTTGTTTGTTTATTGTATCGAACCCCGAATTAAAGCGATATGTGCCCTTTAGCTTACTGCTGAACTACCGAGGAACTTTCTCTCTTTTTAAGTAGCCCAAGAGTTGGCGGTGGGTGGTGATGACTAGGTGCCTTCTGTCTAGTTTTACATAGCTAAATTAAGGACGGCTAGCACAGTTAGTCCTCGTGTAGCTTTGCGCGAAATTAAAAAAAAACCAACAAATTCTCTCTCTTTGAAATCATAGTTTCGCACTCGGTAGAATAGAAACTGAAACCGTCTTCTTGGCTGCGACTCCGAATAAAAAACAAAGGCATTATGGGTAAACTTGGTATTTGAATAATTATATACAAAATAAAAACTTATACCAATAACATGTTAAACATTTCTTCGAGGATAAACGAAACTACTGTAGCCAATAAACGGAAAATGTGAACTCGTTTCTGTAAAAACTCGAGTTAAATGTGAAATATATCAATCACAGTAATTACCCCGATATATTACTTAGTATGAACTTCAATTCTCTAACATACTGTAACATTTTCTCAAGTAATTTTTTATTCATGTTTACAAATTTGCAGAGCGTGCTAAAGTTACGATGTCCATTTTTACGTGGATAACCAGATATTACTACAGATAATATATTAATTTAATTTAAATATAGAATGGTTTGAAATTCAAGATTTGTTTCAGTATAAGGGACGAAAACAACACTAAAGTTTAACTAAAAATGATCCAAACATAATTATTAAACTACGTAAGACTTATCTCTATCTTTATATCATAAAGTAACTAACATGGAAACTTCAAATTACAACAAAGACACTAGCAGCTAACCTTCAGAAATCAATCACAGTTGACAGTCAGAACACACAGAGAGTTTTTATCTCTCAGATAATTTGTGTCAGATTGTGGAAAACCAGCGTATAAGTGTAAAACTTTTATATTAAATAAATTACTGCCCCATGATACAGTCATATACCGAATGCTGACCGAATACCCACTTTACTGTATTTCCAGTTATATACATTATAACCTGATAAGGATGGTTCTTACTTTAAAAACAACAACAGATAATATAAAGAGTTAATAAACATTTCAGCCATCCTGTATCATAGGAATATGAAGTTTAGTAGTATCAGTACTATCTGAATGTTCATGTGAATACAGTATGAGGAATGTTTGTTGATTATTGTTAGGGGAGTTTACACGACTAGTGGAAGTTTTTAGTGATACGTATTCATCTTTTGTACACAAGTATCAGTTTTTAGTGATATGTATTCATCTTTTGTACACAAGTATCAGTTTTTAGTGATATGTATTCATCTTTTGTACACAAGTATCAGTTTTTAGTGATATGTATAGATCTGTTGTACACAAGTATCAGTTTTTAGTGATATGTATAGATCTGTTGTACACAAGTATCACTTTTTAGTGATATGCATAGATCTGTTGTACACAAGTATCAGTTTTTAGTGATATGTATAGATCTGTTGTACACAAGTATCAGCTTTTAGTGATATATATAGATCTTTTGTACACAAGTATCAGTTTTTAGTGATATGTATAGATCTGTTGTACACAAGTATCACTTTTTAGTGATATATATAGATCTTTGTACACAAGTATAAGTTTTTAGTGATATATATAGATCTTTGTACACAAGTATCAGATTTTAATGATATGTATAGATCTGTTGTACACAAGTATCAGTTTTTAGTGATATATATAGATCTGTTGTACACAAGTATCAGTTTTTAATGATATGTATAGATCTGTTGTACACAAGTATCAGTTTTTAGTGATATGTATAGATCTGTTGTACAGAAGTATCAGTTTTTAGTGATATATATATAGATCTGTTGTACACAAGTATCAGTTTTTAGTGATATATATAGATCTGTTGTACACAAGTATCAGTTTTTAATGATATATATAGATCTGTTGTACACAAGTATCAGTTTTTAGTGATATGTATAGATCTGTTGTACACAAGTATCAGTTTTTAGTGATATGTATAGATCTGTTGTACACAAGTATCAGTTTTTAATGATATGTATAGATCTGTTGTACACAAGTATCAGTTTTTAGTGATATGTATAGATCTGTTGTACACAAGTATCAGTTTTTAATGATATGTATAGATCTGTTATACACAAGTATCAGTTTTTAGTGATATATATAGATCTGTTGTACACAAGTATCAGTTTTTAATGATATGTATAGATCTGTTATACACAAGTATCAGTTTTTAGTGATATGTATAGATCTGTTGTACACAAGTATCAGTTTTTAGTGATATTTATAGATCTGTTGTACACAAGTATCAGTTTTTAGTGATATGTATAGATCTGTTGTACACAAGTATCAGATGTGCTACAATATCTTTACTCAGTATGTGTCAGTGAACTGACGAAGTTAATACATGTTATGAAGAATAAGAACTTTTCTCTGCCATACTGCTTACATATATATAACTTATCTAACACAATTACCTGACCACGAAACATACAAAAATAGAATTAAATAGAAAATGCCAACCAATAACATTAACTGACTTGAAACATATGTTACAAAATGCACAATTATGACACATCCAAGGAAAAGTGGGAAAGTAGCCTGGTACGTCTATTAGCTACAAGCTAACTGACATTCACAAAGGAAAGACTGGAAGAAGTAATCTGGTACGTGTATTAACTACAGGTTAACTGACCTTCACAAAGGGAAGACTGGGAGAAGTAACCTGGTACGTGTACTAACTACCAGCTAACTGTCATTCACAAAGGGAAGGCTGGGAGAAATAACCTGGTACGTGTACTAACTACCAGCTAACTGTCATTCACAAAGTAAGATTGGGAACCTGGTACGTGTATTAACTACAGGTTAACTGACCTTCACAAAGGGAAGACTGGGAGAAGTAACCTGGTACGTGTACTAACTACCAGCTAACTGTCATTCACAAAGGGAAGGCTGGGAGAAATAACCTGGTACGTGTACTAACTACCAGCTAACTGTCATTCACAAAGGAAAGACTGGGAGAAATAACCTGGTACGTGTACTAACTACCAGCTAACTGTCATTCACAAAGGAAAGACTGGGAGAAATAACCTGGTACGTGTACTAACTACCAGCTAACTGTCATTCACAAAGTAAGATTGGGAACCTGGTACGTGTATTAACTACAGGTTAACTGACCTTCACAAAGGGAAGACTGAGAGAAGTAACCTGGTACGTGTACAAACTACCAGCTAACTGTCATTCACAAAGGAAAGACTGGAAGAAATAACCTGGTACGTGTACTAACTATCAGCTAACTGTCATTCACAAAGGGAAGATTGGGAAAGTAACCTGGTACGTATATTAACTACAGGTGAACTGACCTTCACAAAGGGAAGACTGAGAGAAGAAACCTGGTACGTGTACTAATTACCAGCTAACTGTAATTCACAAAGGGAAGACTGGGAAAGTAACCTGGTATGTGTACTAACTGTAGGTGAACTCACATTCACAAACCGAAGACTGGGAGAATTCACCTGGTAATGTATTAACTTTCAGCTAACTGACATTTACAAAGGAATGACTGGCAGAAGTAAGACGGTACGTGTATTAACTACAAGTGAACTGACCTTCACAAAGGGAAGACTGGGAGAAGTAATATGGTACGTGTATTAACTACAGGTGAACTGACCTTCACAAAGAGAAGACTGGGAGAAGTAACCTTGTACGTGTATTAACTACAGGTGAACTGACCTTCACAAAGGGAAGACTGGGAGAAGTAACCTAGTACGTGTATTAACTACAGGTGAACTGACCTTCACAAAGGGAAGACTGGGAGAAGTAACCTAGTACGTGTATTAACTACAGGTGAACTGACCTTCACAAAGGGAAGACTGGGAGAAGTAACCTAGTACGTGTATTAACTACAGGTGAACTGACCTTCACAAAGGGAAGACTGGGAGAAGTAACCTTGTACGTGTATTAACTACAGGTGAACTGACCTTCACAAAGGGAAGACTGGGAGAAGTAACCTAGTACGTGTATTAACTACAGGTGAACTGACCTTCACAAAGGGAAGACTGGGAGAAGTAACCTAGTACGTGTATTAACTACAGGTGAACTGACCTTCACAAAGGGAAGACTGGGAGAAGTAACCTTGTACGTGTATTAACTACAGGTGAACTGACCTTCACAAAGGGAAGACTGGGAGAAGTAACCTAGTACGTGTATTAACTACAGGTGAACTGACCTTCACAAAGGGAAGACTGGGAGAAGTAACCTAGTACGTGTATTAACTACAGGTGAACTGACCTTCACAAAGGGAAGACTGGGAGAAGTAACCTAGTACGTGTATTAACTACAGGTGAACTGACCTTCACAAAGGGAAGACTGGGAGAAGTAACCTTGTACGTGTATTAACTACAGGTGAACTGACCTTCACAAAGGGAAGACTGGGAGAAGTAACCTAGTACGTGTATTAACTACAGGTGAACTGACCTTCACAAAGGGAAGACTGGGAGAAGTAACCTAGTACGTGTATTAACTACAGGTGAACTGACCTTCACAAAGGGAAGACTGGGAGAAGTAACCTAGTACGTGTATTAACTACAGGTGAACTGACCTTCACAAAGGGAAGACTGGGAGAAGTAACCTAGTACGTGTATTAACTACAGGTGAACTGACCTTCACAAAGGGATGACCGGCAGAAGTAACCTTGTACGTATATTAACTACAGGTGAACTGACCTTCACAAAGGGAAGACTGGGAGAAGTAACCTAGTACGTGTATTAACTACCGCTGATTTATTCGTAATCTGGAAACTGTTCGTATAAGTTGACTCGTTATCTGTCACTGTAGATTTACAGGTAAAACCTTTCTCCTTTATAGATTAGTTCTCTTTCAAATCTAGTTTGTTGTGTATAAATAATCGTTATTTTGGTTTTTTGTTAATAGATGTCACCTCAGTGCAAACCGTGTGTCAGGTTTATCGTTTCGTATATTGTATCTTTTAGACAACACAGGAATTTCAATTTATTTATGCAACTTAGCATTTTTTTCATTACTAGGGGGCGCAAACGTACACGACTGTTCAGAACTTGTAGGAACTTGTATGGGATGCTATATTACTGTTGTTATTTTCTTGAAATGCCCGTCATGTCCAGGTGGGTTAAGGCGTGCGTCTCGTACGTAACCTGAGGGTCTCGGGTTCGAGTCCCCGTCGCACCAAACATGCTCGCTCTTTCAGCCGTGGGGGCGTTATAATGTGACAGTCAATCCCACTGTTCGTTGATAAAAGAGTAGCCCAAGAGTTGGCGGTGGGTGATGCTGACTAGCTGGCTTTCTCCTAGTCTTACACTGCTAAAGTAGGGACGGCTAGCGCAGATAGCCCTCGAGTAGCTTTGCGCGAAATTCAAAAACAAAACAAATAAATTTTTCCTTGAAAACCAATAATAAATAAATGTTCTTAGAAATAGATAGAAACAAAACCAGTAATTGTATGACTAATCACAAAATCACAAATAAAATGCACGAATGAATATATTATTTAACACTTCTTACAATCTAGAAATAAATGGTATGAAAGTTGTAGTGAAAGAATTCAATGTGTAGTTATGTGATGTTATTTATATTTTCTTTTGTACTTCAGACACAATTACATTTTCACAACGATATAGATCTGGACATTATGTTCTTCATATGAAAACTGGATTAAAACTTTAAGAAACAAATTGTACTCACTATCGCAGTGGTTCAGTCTGGTCGTATTTATTTATTCCTGGGACATAGCACCCATATCTGTTCCTAATGTTCATACTTTTACATGTGACTTTATAGGGTGCATCACCCATATCTGTTCCTAATGTTCATAATTTTACATGTGACGTTATAGGGTGCATCACTCATATCTGTTCCTAATGTTCATAATTTTACATGTTACATTATAGGGTGTATCACCCATATCTGTTCCTAATGTTCATACTTTTACATGTGACATTATAGGGTGCATCACCCATATCTGTTCCTAATACTCATAATTTTACATGTTACATTATAGGGTGTATCACCCATATCTGTTACTAATGTTCATAATTTTACGTTACTTTATAGGGTGTATCACCCATATCTGTTCCTAATGTTTATAATTTTACATGTGACGTTATAGGGTGCATCACTCATATCTGTTCCTAATGTTCATAATTTTACATGTGACATTATAGGGTGCATCACCCATATCTGTTCCTAATACTCATAATTTTACATGTGACGTTATAGGGTGTATTATCCATATCTGTTCCTAATGTTCATAATTTTACATGTTACATTATAGGGTGTATCATCCATATCTGTTCCTAATGTTCATAATTTTACATGCTACATTATAGGGTGTATCATCCATATCTGTTCCTAATATTCATAATTTTACATGCTACATTATAGGGTGTATCACCCATATCTGTTCCTAATACTCATAATTCTACATGTTACATTATAGGGTGTATCACCCATATTTATTCCTGTTGATATTTTTTTAGGTGTGACACTAATATTCCCATTGTTTCATATCTCAAGCTTGTGAAATAAGTTAAACCCATTAGAATGTGTGCGAGTCCCACTTTATCAGCTACCAATTTTTACGAAGGTTGTTTTATTCTCTTCACATTTAATTTCGTATCTCGGTTATGTGTATGTGCAATCAACATTTCTTGTTTTGGCATTGTTGCATGAAAACTCGTCATATGTATATACCAACAACAAACTTGGGTATAGTATAAATACAGCATGTCATGTGTTCTGTTTTGTATGTGAAAATCAAATGTTCTGTATAAAACTTCAACACGTAAGGTGGAAAAAGTACGTATGTGAGAAATTAGAGTTTTAGTGAGGGACACGTGAGTGGACTTCAACAGAAATTAGAGAAGAGACTTTTAACGAAAGATACACGACTGGAGTTAAACAGAAATTATATAGGAGAGTTTTACTGAGGGACATGTGACTGTTCTTAGAGAAGAGAGTTTTACTGAGAGACACGCGAGTGAAGTTAATCAGAACTTAGAATTTTAATGAGGGATACACGGCTGGAGCGAAACAGAAGTTATATAGGAGAGTTTTAGAGACGTAGAGTTTTGTGTTATTACCTAATCTTAATAAAATAATTATAGCTGAGGTAATGTTATATGTTATTACCTAATCCTAGTAAAATCACTATAGCTGAGATTGTGTTTTCTGTTAGTACCTAACATTAATAATATAACTATCGCTCATGTAATGTTTTGTGTTATTATTTAATCTTAGTAATATCACTATAGTTGACGTAAATGTTTGTGTTATTACCTTCTCTTAGGAAAATCACTATAACAGAGGTAATATTTTCTGTTTTTACCTAATCTCATTAAAAACACTATACCTGAGGTAATGTTTTGTGTTATAACCTAATCCTAGTAAAATCACTATAGCTAGGTTAATGTTTTGTGTTACAACCTAATCCTAGTAAAATCACTAAAGCTGATTTAATGTTTTGTGTTATTACCAAATCTTAGTAAAATCACTATAGCTGAGCTAATGTTTTGTGTTTTTACCTATTTTTAGTAAAATTACTACAGCTGAGGTAACGTTTTCTGTTATTACCTAATTTTAGGAAAATCACTATAGCTCAGGTGGTATTTTGTGTTACTCCCTAATGTTACTAAAATAACTAGAGCAGGGGCAATGTTTTCTCCTATTAACTAATCTTTTTAAAATCACTATACCTGAGGTGGGCTGAGCAGATAACCCGATGTGGCTTTGCTATATGAAAAACACACACACACTATACCTGAGGTAATGTTTTGTGTTATTACCTAATCTAAGTAAAATAACTAAGGCTGATGTAATATTCTGTTATCACCTAATCGTACTAAAATCACTGTAGCTGACGTATTGTTTTGTATTATTAAATAATCTTAATAAAACAACCATAGCTGATGTAATGTTTTGTGTTTTTACCTAATCTTAGTAAGATCACTCTACCTGAGGTAATGTTTTGTGATATAACCTAATCCTAGTAAAATCACTAAAGCTGATTTAATGTTTTGTGTTATTACCAAATCTTAGTAAAATCACTATAGCTGAGCTAATGTTTTGTGTTTTTACCTATTCTTAGTAAAATTACTACAGCAAAGGTAACGTTTTCTGTTATTACCTAATCTTAGTAAAATTACTACAGCTGAGTTAACTTTTTCTCTTATTACCATCTTAGGAAAACAACTATAACTCAGGTAATGTTTTGTGCTATTTCCTAATCTTAATAAAATCACTATGGTTCAGGTAATGTTTCGTGTTATTACCAAATCATAGTAAAATAACTCTAGGTAATATAATGATTTGTGTTATTACGTAATCTTAGTAAAATAACTACAGATCAATTAATATTTTGTGTTATCACGTGCTCTTTTTTAAATCATCGTAGCTGTGGAAATGTTTTATGTTATTACCTATTCATAGTTAAATCATTATATCTGATGAAATGTTTTGTGCTATTAACTAATCTTAATAAAATCACTATAGCTGATGTATTATTTTGTGTTATTACCTGATCTTCGTAAAATAACTATAGTTTCGCTAATGCTGTGGTATTACTTAATCTTAGTGAAATTACTATAGCTGAGCTAATGTTTCGTGTTATTACCTAATATTAGTAAAATCAATATGACTAACGTATTATTTTTCGTTATTACCTAATCTTAGTAAAATAACATTAGTTGATGTAATATTCTGTGTTATTACCTAATCTTTGTGAAACCCGTGTAGCTGAGGTAATATTTTCTATGATTAAATAATTTTAATAAAATAACTATAGCTGATATAATATTTTGTCTTTACCTAGTCTTAGTAAAATCACTATAGCAGATCCTATATTTTTCTTATTACCTAGTTTTAATAAAATCACTATAGCGTAGGATATATTTTATGTTTTTGCCTAATCTTAGTAAAATTACTATAGCTGAAGTAATGTTTTTGTTATTACCTGATCGTAGTAAAATCTACATAGCTGAGGTGATATTTTGTGTTATTATCTAATCTAAGTGAAATAACTATGGCTCAGGTAATGTTTTGTGTTACTACCTGATCTTAGTAAAATAACTATAGCTTAGGTAATGTTTTGTGTTATTTGTTAATCTTCTCAATATCACTATTTTGTGTTATTACCTAATCTTAGGAAAATCACTATAACTCAGGTGATATTTTGTTATTACCTAATCATAGTGAAACAACAAGAGCAGAGGTATTGTTTTCTGTTAATCTAATCTAAATAAAATCACTAGAGCTAAGGTAATATTTTGTGTTATTACCTAATGTTAGAAAAATAACTGTGGATGAGGTAATGTTTTGTGTCATTATTACAGCGGTGTTTAGTGCTTTTACCTGATCTTGGTGAACTCATTATAGCGGTAATACCATAATATACAGACCTAGTCTCCATGTTGATCACTTATTAAAACAATAATATACAGACCTAGTATCCATGTTGTTCACTTATTAAAACAATAATATACAGACCTAGTATCCATGTTGTTCACTTATTAAAACAATAATATACAGACCTGGTCTCCATGTTGATCACTTATTAAAACAATAATATACAGACCCAGTATCCATGTTGTTCACTTATTAAAACAATAATATAAAGATCTAGTATCCATGTTGTTCACTTATTAAAACAATAATATACAGATCTAGTCTCCATGTTGATCACTTATTAAAACAATAATATACAGATCTAGTATCCATGTTGATCACTAGGACAATAATATACAGACATAGTCTCCATGTTGATCACTTATTAAAACAATAATATACAGACATAGTCTCCATGTTGATCACTTATTAAAACAATAATATACAGACCCAGTATCCATGTTGACCACTTAATAAAACAATAATATACAGATCTAGTCTCCAAGTTGATCACTTATTAAAACAATAATATACAGACCCAGTATCCATGTTGACCACTTAATAAAACAATAATATACAGACCTAGTCTCCATGTTGATTACTTATTAAAACAATAATATACAGATCTAGTCTCCATGTTGATCACTTATTAAAACAATAATATACAGACCTGGTTACCATGTTGATCACTTATTAAAACAATAACATACAGATCTAGTCTCCATGTTGATCACTTATTAAAACAATAATATACAGATCTAGTCTCCATGTTGATCACTTATTAAAACAATAATATACAGATCTAGTATCCATGTTGATCACTTATTAAAACAATAATATACAGATCTAGTCTCCATGTTGACCACTTATTAAAACAATAATATACAGATCTAGTCTCCATGTTGTTCACTTATTAAAACAATAATATACAGATCTAGTTTCCATGTTGACCACTTATTAAAACAATAATATACAGACCTAGTCTCCATGTTGTTCACTTATTAAAACAATAATATACAGATCTAGTCTCCATGTTGACCACTTATTAAAACAATAATATACAGACCTAGTCTCCATGTTGATCACTTATTAAAACAATAATATACAGATCTAGTCTCCATGTTGACCACTTATTAAAACAATAATATACAGACCTAGTCTCCATGTTGACCACTTATTAAAACAATAATATACAAATCTAGTATCCATGTTGATCACTTATTAAAACAATAATATACAGATCTAGTCTCCATGTTGATCACTTATTAAAACAATAATATACAGATCTAGTCTCCATGTTGATCATTTATTAAAACAATAATATACAGATCTAGTCTCCATGTTGATCACTTATTAAAACAATAATATACAGACCCAGTATTCATGTTGATCACTTATTAAAACAATAATATACAGACCCAGTATCCATGTTGACCACTTATTAAAACAATAATATACAGATCTAGTCTCCATGTTGATCACTTATTAAAACAATAATATACAGACCCAGTATCCATGTTGATCACTTATTAAAACAATAATATACAGACCCAGTATCCATGTTGACCACTTATTAAAACAATAATATACAGACTCAGTATCCATGTTGATCACTTATTAAAACAATAATATACAGATCTAGTCTCCATGTTGTTCACTTATTAAAACAATAATATACAGACCCAGTATCCATGTTGACCACTTAATAAAACAATAATATACAGACCTAGTCTCCATGTTGATCACTTATTAAAACAATAATATACAGACCTAGTCTCCATATTGATCACTTATTAAAACAATAATATACAGATCTAGTCTCCATATTGATCACTTATTAAAACAATAATATACAGATCTAGTCTCCATGTTGATCACTAGGACAATAATATACAGATCTAGTCTCCATGTTGATCACTTATTAAAACAATAATATACAGATCTAGTCTCCATATTGATCACTTATTAAAACAATAATATACAGATCTAGTCTCCATATTGATCACTTATTAAAACAATAATATACAGATCTAGTCTCCATGTTGTTCACTTATTAAAACAATAATATACAGATCTAGTCTCCATATTGATCACTTATTAAAACAATAATATACAGACTCAGTATCCATGTTGATCACTTATTAAAACAATAATATACAGATCTAGTCTCCATGTTGTTCACTTATTAAAACAATAATATACAGACCCAGTATCCATGTTGACCACTTATTAAAACAATAATATACAGATCTAGTCTCCATGTTGATCACTTATTAAAACAATAATATACAGACCCAGTATCCATGTTGATCACTTATTAAAACAATAATATACAGACCCAGTATCCATGTTGATCACTTATTAAAACAATAATATACAGACTCAGTATCCATGTTGATCACTTATTAAAACAATAATATACAGATCTAGTCTCCATGTTGTTCACTTATTAAAACAATAATATACAGATCCAGTATCCATGTTGACCACTTAATAAAACAATAATATACAGATCTAGTCTCCATGTTGACCACTTAATAAAACAATAATATACAGATCTAGTCTCCATGTTGACCACTTATTAAAACAATAATATACAAATCTAGTATCCATGTTGATCACTTATTAAAACAATAATATACAGATCTAGTCTCCATGTTGATCACTTATTAAAACAATAATATACAGATCTAGTCTCCATGTTGATCATTTATTAAAACAATAATATACAGATCTAGTCTCCATGTTGATCACTTATTAAAACAATAATATACAGACCCAGTATTCATGTTGATCACTTATTAAAACAATAATATACAGACCCAGTATCCATGTTGACCACTTATTAAAACAATAATATACAGATCTAGTCTCCATGTTGATCACTTATTAAAACAATAATATACAGACCCAGTATCCATGTTGATCACTTATTAAAACAATAATATACAGATCTAGTCTCCATGTTGTTCACTTATTAAAACAATAATATACAGACCCAGTATCCATGTTGACCACTTATTAAAACAATAATATACAGATCTAGTCTCCATGTTGATCACTTATTAAAACAATAATATACAGACCCAGTATCCATGTTGATCACTTATTAAAACAATAATATACAGACCCAGTATCCATGTTGATCACTTATTAAAACAATAATATACAGACTCAGTATCCATGTTGATCACTTATTAAAACAATAATATACAGATCTAGTCTCCATGTTGTTCACTTATTAAAACAATAATATACAGACCCAGTATCCATGTTGACCACTTAATAAAACAATAATATACAGACCTAGTCTCCATGTTGATCACTTATTAAAACAATAATATACAGACCTAGTCTCCATATTGATCACTTATTAAAACAATAATATACAGATCTAGTCTCCATATTGATCACTTATTAAAACAATAATATACAGATCTAGTCTCCATGTTGATCACTAGGACAATAATATACAGATCTAGTCTCCATGTTGACCACTTAATAAAACAATAATATACAGATCTAGTCTCCATGTTGATTACTTATTAAAACAATAATATACAGATCTAGTCTCCATGTTGATCACTTATTAAAACAATAATATACAGACCTGGTTACCATGTTGATCACTTATTAAAACAATAATATACAGATCTAGTCTCCATGTTGATCACTTATTAAAACAATAATATACAGATCTAGTCTCCATGTTGATCACTTATTAAAACAATAATATACAGATCTAGTATCCATGTTGATCACTTATTAAAACAATAATATACAGATATAATCTCCATGTTGACCACTTATTAAAACAATAATATACAGATCTAGTCTCCATGTTGTTCACTTATTAAAACAATAATATACAGATCTAGTCTCCATGTTGACCACTTATTAAAACAATAATATACAGACCTAGTCTCCATGTTGTTCACTTATTAAAACAATAATATACAGATCTAGTCTCCATGTTGACCACTTATTAAAACAATAATATACAGACCTAGTCTCCATGTTGATCACTTATTAAAACAATAATATACAGATCTAGTCTCCATGTTGACCACTTATTAAAACAATAATATACAGACCTAGTCTCCATGTTGACCACTTATTAAAACAATAATATACAAATCTAGTATCCATGTTGATCACTTATTAAAACAATAATATACAGATCTAGTCTCCATGTTGATCCCTTATTAAAACAATAATATACAGATCTAGTCTCCATGTTGATCACTTATTAAAACAATAATATACAGATCTAGTCTCCATGTTGATCGCTTATTGAAACAATAATATACAGATCTAGTCTCCATGTTGATCACTTATTAAAACAATAATATACAGATCTAGGCTCCATATTGATCACTTATTAAAACAATAATATACAGACTCAGTATCCATGTTGATCACTTATTAAAACAATAATATACAGATCTAGTCTCCATGTTGTTCACTTATTAAAACAATAATATACAGACCCAGTATCCATGTTGACCACTTATTAAAACAATAATATACAGACCTAGTCTCCATGTTGATCACTTATTAAAACAATAATATACAGACCTAGTCTCCATGTTGATCACTTATTAAAACAATAATATACAGATCTAGTCTCCATGTTGATCACTTATTAAAACAATAATATACAGATCTAGTCTCCATGTTGATCACTAAACAATAATATACAGATCTAGTCTCCATGTTGATCACTTATTAAAACAATAATATACAGATCTAGTCTCCATATTGATCACTTATTAAAACAATAATATACAGATCTAGTCTCCATGTTGATCACTTATTAAAACAATAATATACAGATCTAGTCTCCATGTTGTTCACTTATTAAAACAATAATATACAGACCCAGTATCCATGTTGACCACTTATTAAAACAATAATATACAGACCTAGTCTCCATGTTGATCACTTATTAAAACAATAATATACAGACCTAGTCTCTGTGTTGACAACTTATTAAAACAATAATATACAGACCTAGTCTCCACGTTGATCACTTATTAAAACAATAATATACAGACCTAGTCTCCATATTAATCATTTATTAAAACAATAATATACAGATCTAGTCTCCATGTTGATCACTTATTAAAACAATAATATACAGATCTAGTCTCCATGTTGATCACTTATTAAAACAATAATATACAGACCTAGTCTCCATGTTGATCACTAGGACAATAATATACAGATCTAGTATCCATGTTGTTCACTTATTAAAACAATAATATACAAACCCAGTATCCATGTTGTTCACTTATTAAAACAATAATATACAGACCCAGTATCCATGTTGATCACTTATTAAAACAATAATATACAGATCTAGTCTCCATGTTGACCACTTAATAAAACAATAATATACAGACCTAGTCTCCATGTTGTTCACTTATTAAAACAATAATATACAGACCTAGTCTCCATATTGATCACTTATTAAAACAATAATATACAGACATAGTCTCCATGTTGTTCACTTATTAAAACAATAATATACAGACCTAGTCTCCATGTTGATCACTAGGACAATAATATACAGATCTAGTATCCATGTTGTTCACTTATTAAAACAATAATATACAGACCCAGTATCCATGTTGTTCACTTATTAAAACAATAATATACAGATCTAGTATCCATGTTGACCACTTATTAAAACAATAATATACAGACCTAGTCTCCATGTTGATCACTTATTAAAACAATAATATACAGACCTAGTCTCTGTGTTGACAACTTATTAAAACAATAATATACATACCTAGTCTCCATGTTGATCACTTATTAAAACAATAATATACAGACCTAGTCTCCATGTTGATCACTTATTAAAACAATAATATACAGATCTAGTCTCCATGTTGATCACTTATTAAAACAATAATATACAGATCTAGTCTCCATGTTGATCACTTATTAAAACAATAATATACAGACCCAGTATCCATGTTGACCACTTAATAAAACAATAATATACAGACCTAGTCTCCATGTTGTTCACTTATTAAAACAATAATATACAGACATAGTCTCCATGTTGTTCACTTATTAAAACAATAATATACAGACCTAGTCTCCATGTTGATCACTTATTAAAACAATAATATACAGACCTAGTCTCCATATTAATCATTTATTAAAACAATAATATACAGACATAGTCTCCATGTTGTTCACTTATTAAAACAATAATATACAGACCTAGTCTCCATGTTGATCACTATTAAAACAATAATATACAGATCTAGTATCCATGTTGTTCACTTATTAAAACAATAATATACAGACCCAGTATCCATGTTGACCACTTATTAAAACAATAATATACAGACCTAGTCTCCATGTTGATCACTTATTAAAACAATAATATACAGACCTAGTCTCCATGTTTATCACTTATTAAAACAATAATATACAGACCTAGTCTCCATATTGATCACTTATTAAAACAATAATATACAGACCTAGTGTCCATGTTGACCACATATTAAAACAATAATATACAGACCTAGTCTCCATGTTGACAACTTATTAAAACAATAATATACAGACCTAGTCTCCATGTTGATCACTTATTAAAACAATAATATACAGACCTAGTCTCCATGTTGATCATTTATTAAAACAATAATATACAGATCTAGTCTCCATGTTGATCACTTATTAAAACAATAATATACAGATCTAGTCTCCATATTGATCACTTATTAAAACAATAATATACAGACCCAGTATCCATGTTGACCACTTAATAAAACAATAATATACAGACCTAGTCTCCATGTTGTTCACTTATTAAAACAATAATATACAGACATAGTCTCCATGTTGTTCACTTATTAAAACAATAATATACAGACCTAGTCTCCATGTTGATCACTAAAAACAATAATATACAGATCTAGTATCCATGTTGTTCACTTATTAAAACAATAATATACAGACCCAGTATCCATGTTGTTCACTTATTAAAACAATAATATACAGATCTAGTATCCATGTTGTTCACTTATTAAAACAATAATATACAGACCTAGTCTCCATATTGATCACTTATTAAAACAATAATATACAGACCCAGTATCCATGTTGTTCACTTATTAAAACAATAATATACAGATCTAGTATCCATGTTGTTCACTTATTAAAACAATAATATACAGACCTAGTCTCCATATTGATCACTTATTAAAACAATAATATACAGACCTAGTGTCCATGTTGACCACATATTAAAACAATAATATACAGACCTAGTCTCTGTGTTGACAACTTATTAAAGCAATAATATACAGACCTAGTCTCCATGTTGATCACTAGGACAATAATATACAGACCCAGTATCCACGTTGTTCACTTATTAAAACAATAATATACAGATCTAGTATCCATGTTGACCACTTATTAAAACAATAATATACAGACCTAGTCTCCATGTTGATCACTTATTAAAACAATAATATACAGACCCAGTATCCATGTTGACCACTTATTAAAACAATAATATACAGACCTAGTCTCCATATTGATCACTTATTAAAACAATAATATACAGACCCAGTATCCATGTTGTTCACTTATTAAAACAATAATATACAGATCTAGTATCCATGTTGTTCACTTATTAAAACAATAATATACAGACCCAGTATCCATGTTGTTCACTTATTAAAACAATAATATACAGATCTAGTATCCATGTTGTTCACTTATTAAAACAATAATATACAGACCTAGTCTCCATATTGATCACTTATTAAAACAATAATATACAGACCTAGTCTCCATGTTGACCACTTATTAAAACAATAATATACAGACCTAGTCTCTGTGTTGACAACTTATTAAAACAATAATATACAGACCTAGTCTCCACGTTGATCACTTATTAAAACAATAATATACAGACCTAGTCTCCATGTTGATCACTAGGACAATAATATACAGACATAGTCTCCATGTTGATCACTTATTAAAACAATAATATACAGACATAGTCTCCATGTTGATCACTTATTAAAACAATAATATACAGACATAGTCTCCATGTTGTTCACTTATTAAAACAATAATATACAGACCTAGTCTCCATGTTGATCACTAGGACAATAATATACAGATCTAGTATCCATGTTGTTCACTTATTAAAACAATAATATACAGACCCAGTATCCATGTTGTTCACTTATTAAAACAATAATATACAGATCTAGTATCCATGTTGTTCACTTATTAAAACAATAATATACAGACCTAGTCTCCATATTGATCACTTATTAAAACAATAATATACAGACCCAGTATCCATGTTGTTCACTTATTAAAACAATAATATACAGACCCAGTATCCATGTTGTTCACTTATTAAAACAATAATATACAGACCCAGTATCCATGTTGATCACTTATTAAAACAATAATATACAGATCTAGTCTCCATGTTGACCACTTATTAAAACAATAATATACAGATCTAGTCTCCATGTTGATCACTTATTAAAACAATAATATACAGACCCAGTATCCATGTTGATCACTTATTAAAACAATAATATACAGATCTAGTCTCCATGTTGATCACTTATTAAAACAATAATATACAGACTCAGTATCCATGTTGATCACTTATTAAAACAATAATATACAGATCTAGTCTCCATGTTGTTCACTTATTAAAACAATAATATACAGACCCAGTATCCATGTTGACCACTTAATAAATCAATAATATACAGACCTAGTCTCCATGTTGATCACTAGGACAATAATATACAGATCTAGTATCCATGTTGTTCACTTATTAAAACAATAATATTCAGACCTAGTATCCATGTTGTTCACTTATTAAAACAATAATATACAGATCTAGTATCCATGTTGATCACTTATTAAAACAATAATATACAGACCTAGTCTCCATGTTGATCACTTATTAAAACAATAATATACAGACCCAGTATCCATGTTGTTCACTTATTAAAACAATAATATACAGATCTAGTATCCATGTTGTTCACTTATTAAAACAATAATATACAGACCTAGTCTCCATATTGATCACTTATTAAAACAATAATATACAGACCCAGTATCCATGTTGTTCACTTATTAAAACAATAATATACAGATCTAGTATCCATGTTGTTCACTTATTAAAACAATAATATACAGACCTAGTCTCCATGTTGATCACTTATTAAAACAATAATATACAGACCCAGTATCCATGTTGTTCACTTATTAAAACAATAATATACAGATCTAGTATCCATGTTGTTCACTTATTAAAACAATAATATACAGACCCAGTATCCATGTTGTTCACTTATTAAAACAATAATATACAGATCTAGTCTCCATGTTGATCACTTATTAAAACAATAATATACAGACCCAGTATCCATGTTGATCACTTATTAAAACAATAATATACAGACCTAGTCTCCATGTTGATCACTTATTAAAACAATAATATACAGACCCAGTATCCATGTTGATCACTTATTAAAACAATAATATACAGATCTAGTATCCATGTTGTTCACTTATTAAAACAATAATATACAGACCCAGTATCCATGTTGACCACTTAATAAAACAATAATATACAGACCTAGTCTCCATGTTGATCACTTATTAAAACAATAATATACAGACCTAGTCTCCATGTTGATCACTTATTAAAACAATAATATACAGACCTAGTCTCCATATTGATCACTTATTAAAACAATAATATACAGACCTAGTGTCCATGTTGACCACATATTAAAACAATAATATACAGACCTAGTCTCTGTGTTGACAACTTATTAAAACAATAATATACAGACCTAGTCTCCATGTTGATCACTTATTAAAACAATAATATACAGACCTAGTCTCCATGTTGATCACTTATTAAAACAATAATATACAGATCTAGTCTCCATGTTGATCACTTATTAAAACAATAATATACAGATCTAGTCTCCATGTTGATCACTTATTAAAACAATAATATACAGACCCAGTATCCATGTTGATCACTTAATAAAACAATAATATACAGACCTAGTCTCCATGTTGTTCACTTATTAAAACAATAATATACAGACATAGTCTCCATGTTGTTCACTTATTAAAACAATAATATACAGACCTAGTCTCCATGTTGATCACTAGGACAATAATATACAGATCTAGTATCCATGTTGTTCACTTATTAAAACAATAATATACAGACCCAGTATCCATGTTGTTCACTTATTAAAACAATAATATACAGATCTAGTATCCATGTTGTTCACTTATTAAAACAATAATATACAGACCTAGTCTCCATATTGATCACTTATTAAAACAATAATATACAGACCCAGTATCCATGTTGTTCACTTATTAAAACAATAATATACAGATCTAGTATCCATGTTGTTCACTTATTAAAACAATAATATACAGACCTAGTCTCCATGTTGATCACTTATTAAAACAATAATATACAGACCCAGTATCCATGTTGTTCACTTATTAAAACAATAATATACAGATCTAGTATCCATGTTGTTCACTTATTAAAACAATAATATACAGACCCAGTATCCATGTTGTTCACTTATTAAAACAATAATATACAGATCTAGTATCCATGTTGTTCACTTATTAAAACAATAATATACAGACCTAGTCTCCATATTGATCACTTATTAAAACAATAATATACAGACCTAGTGTCCATGTTGACCACATATTAAAACAATAATATACAGACCTAGTCTCCATGTTGATCACTTATTAAAACAATAATATACAGACCTAGTCTCCATGTTGATCACTTATTAAACAATAATATACAGACCTAGTATCCATGTTGTTCACTTATTAAAACAATAATATACAGATCTAGTATCCATGTTGACCACTTATTAAAACAATAATATACAGACCTAGTCTCCATGTTGATCACTTATTAAAACAATAATATACAGACCTAGTCTCCATGTTGATCACTTATTAAAACAATAATATACAGACCTAGTCTCCATGTTGATCACTTATTAAAACAATAATATACAGACCTAGTCTCCATGTTGATCACTTATTAAAACAATAATATACAGATCTAGTCTCCATGTTGATCACTTATTAAAACAATAATATACAGACCTAGTCTCCATGTTGATCACTTATTAAAACAATAATATACAGATCTAGTATCCATGTTGATCACTTATTAAAACAATAATATACAGACCTAGTCTCCATGTTGATCACTTATTAAAACAATAATATACAGACCTAGTCTCCATGTTGATCACTTATTAAAACAATAATATACAGACCTAGTCTCCATGTTGACAACTTATTAAAACAATAATATACAGACCTAGTCTCCATGTTGATCACTATTAAAACAATAATATACAGACCCAGTATCCATGTTGATCACTTATTAAAACAATAATATACAGATCTAGTCTCCATGTTGATCACTTATTAAAACAATAATATACAGACCTAGTCTCCATGTTGATCACTTATTAAAACAATAATATACAGACCTAGTCTCCATGTTGATCACTTATTAAAACAATAATATACAGACCTAGTCTCCATGTTGATCACTTATTAAAACAATAATATACAGATCTAGTCTCCATGTTGTCACTTATTAAAACAATAATATACAGACCTAGTCTCCATGTTGATCACTTATTAAAACAATAATATACAGATCTAGTATCCATGTTGATCACTTATTAAAACAATAATATACAGACCTAGTCTCCATGTTGATCACTTATTAAAACAATAATATACAGACCTAGTCTCCATGTTGATCACTTATTAAAACAATAATATACAGACCTAGTCTCCATGTTGATCACTTATTAAAACAATAATATACAGACCTAGTCTCCATGTTGATCACTTATTAAAACAATAATATACAGACCTAGTCTCCATGTTGATCACTAAAACAATAATATACAGACCTAGTCTCCATGTTGATCACTTATTAAAACAATAATATACAGACCTAGTCTCCATGTTGATCACTTATTAAAACAATAATATACAGACCTAGTCTCCATGTTGATCACTTATTAAAACAATAATATACAGACCTAGTCTCCATGTTGATCACTTATTAAAACAATAATATACAGATCTAGTCTCCATGTTGATCACTTATTAAAACAATAATATACAGACCCAGTATCCATGTTGATCACTTATTAAAACAATAATATACAGATCTAGTCTCCATGTTGATCACTTATTAAAACAATAATATACAGACCTAGTCTCCATGTTGATCACTTATTAAAACAATAATATACAGACCTAGTCTCCATGTTGATCACTTATTAAAACAATAATATACAGACCTAGTCTCCATGTTGATCACTTATTAAAACAATAATATACAGACCTAGTCTCCATGTTGATCACTTATTAAAACAATAATATACAGATCTAGTCTCCATGTTGATCACTTATTAAAACAATAATATACAGATCTAGTCTCCATGTTGATCACTTATTAAAACAATAATATACAGACCTAGTCTCCATGTTGATCACTTATTAAAACAATAATATACAGATCTAGTCTCCATGTTGATCACTTATTAAAACAATAATATACAGACCTAGTATCCATGTTGATCACTTATTAAAACAATAATATACAGATCTAGTCTCCATGTTGATCACTTATTAAAACAATAATATACAGACCTAGTATCCATGTTGATCACTTATTAAAACAATAATATACAGACCTAGTCTCCATGTTGATCACTTATTAAAACAATAATATACAGATCTAGTATCCATGTTGATCACTTATTAAAACAATAATATACAGACCTAGTCTCCATGTTGATCACTTATTAAAACAATAATATACAGATCTAGTATCCATGTTGATCACTTATTAAAACAATAATATACAGACCTAGTCTCCATGTTGATCACTTATTAAAACAATAATATACAGACCTAGTATCCATGTTGATCACTTATTAAAACAATAATATACAGATCTAGTATCCATGTTGATCACTTATTAAAACAATAATATACAGACCTAGTCTCCATGTTGATCACTTATTAAAACAATAATATACAGACCTAGTATCCATGTTGATCACTTATTAAAACAATAATATACAGATCTAGTCTCCATGTTGATCACTTATTAAAACAATAATATACAGACCTAGTATCCATGTTGTTCACTTATTAAAACAATAATATACAGATCTAGTATCCATGTTGATCACTTATTAAAACAATAATATACAGACCTAGTCTCCATGTTGATCACTTATTAAAACAATAATATACAGACCTAGTCTCCATGTTGATCACTTATTAAAACAATAATATACAGACCTAGTCTCCATGTTGACACTTATTAAAACAATAATATACAGACCTAGTCTCCATGTTGATCACTTATTAAAACAATAATATACAGACCTAGTCTCCATGTTGATCACTTATTAAAACAATAATATACAGACCTAGTCTCCATGTTGATCACTTATTAAAACAATAATATACAGACCTAGTCTCCATGTTGATCACTTATTAAAACAATAATATACAGACCTAGTCTCCATGTTGATCACTAAAACAATAATATACAGATCAGTATCCATGTTGTTCACTTATTAAAACAATAATATACAGACCTAGTCTCCATGTTGATCACTTATTAAAACAATAATATACAGACCCAGTATCCATGTTGTTCACTTATTAAAACAATAATATACAGACCCAGTATCCATGTTGATCACTTATTAAAACAATAATATACAGATCTAGTCTCCATGTTGATCACTTATTAAAACAATAATATACAGACCTAGTATCCATGTTGATCACTTATTAAAACAATAATATACAGATCTAGTCTCCATGTTGTTCACTTATTAAAACAATAATATACAGACCTAGTATCCATGTTGATCACTTATTAAAACAATAATATACAGACCTAGTCTCCATGTTGATCACTTATTAAAACAATAATATACAGACCTAGTCTCCATGTTGATCACTTATTAAAACAATAATATACAGACATAGTCTCCATGTTGATCACTTATTAAAACAATAATATACAGACCTAGTCTCCATGTTGATCACTAGGACAATAATATACAGATCTAGTATCCATGTTGATCACTTATTAAAACAATAATATACAGACCCAGTATCCATGTTGTTCACTTATTAAAACAATAATATACAGATCTAGTATCCATGTTGATCACTTATTAAAACAATAATATACAGACCTAGTCTCCATGTTGATCACTTATTAAAACAATAATATACAGATCTAGTCTCCATGTTGATCACTTATTAAAACAATAATATACAGATCTAGTCTCCATGTTGATCACTTATTAAAACAATAATATACAGATCTAGTCTCCATGTTGATCACTTATTAAAACAATAATATACAGATCTAGTCTCCATGTTGATCACTTATTAAAACAATAATATACAGATCTAGTCTCCATGTTGATCACTTATTAAAACAATAATATACAGATCTAGTCTCCATGTTGATCACTTATTAAAACAATAATATACAGATCTAGTCTCCATGTTGATCACTTATTAAAACAATAATATACAGATCTAGTCTCCATGTTGATCACTTATTAAAACAATAATATACAGATCTAGTCTCCATATTAATCACTTATTAAAACAATAATATACAGATCTAGTCTCCATGTTGATCACTTATTAAAACAATAATATACAGACCCAGTATCCATGTTGTTCACTTATTAAAACAATAATATACAGACCTAGTATCCATGTTGATCACTTATTAAAACAATAATATACAGATCTAGTCTCCATGTTGATCACTTATTAAAACAATAATATACAGACCTAGTATCCATGTTGATCACTTATTAAAACAATAATATACAGATCTAGTATCCATGTTGATCACTTATTAAAACAATAATATACAGACCTAGTCTCCATGTTGATCACTTATTAAAACAATAATATACAGACCTAGTATCCATGTTGTTCACTTATTAAAACAATAATATACAGATCTAGTATCCATGTTGTTCACTTATTAAAACAATAATATACAGACCTAGTCTCCATGTTGATCACTTATTAAAACAATAATATACAGACCTAGTATCCATGTTGTTCACTTATTAAAACAATAATATACAGATCTAGTATCCATGTTGATCACTTATTAAAACAATAATATACAGACCTAGTATCCATGTTGATCACTTATTAAAACAATAATATACAGATCTAGTCTCCATGTTGATCACTTATTAAAACAATAATATACAGACCTAGTCTCCATGTTGATCACTTATTAAAACAATAATATACAGACCTAGTCTCCATGTTGATCACTTATTAAAACAATAATATACAGACCTAGTCTCCATGTTGATCACTTATTAAAACAATAATATACAGACCTAGTCTCCATGTTGATCACTTATTAAAACAATAATATACAGACCTAGTCTCCATGTTGATCACTTATTAAAACAATAATATACAGACCTAGTCTCCATATTGATCACTTATTAAAACAATAATATACAGACCTAGTGTCCATGTTGACACTTAAAACAATAATATACAGACCTAGTCTCCATGTTGATCACTAAAACAATAATATACAGACCTAGTCTCCATGTTGATCACTTATTAAAACAATAATATACAGACATAGTCTCCATGTTGATCACTTATTAAAACAATAATATACAGACCTAGTATCCATGTTGACCACTTATTAAAACAATAATATACAGATCTAGTCTCCATGTTGATCACTTATTAAAACAATAATATACAGACCCAGTATCCATGTTGATCACTTAATAAAACAATAATATACAGACCTAGTCTCCATGTTGATCACTTATTAAAACAATAATATACAGACCTAGTCTCCATGTTGATCACTTATTAAAACAATAATATACAGACCTAGTCCATCCATGTTGTTGATCACTTATTAAAACAATAATATACAGACCTAGTCTCCATGTTGATCACTTATTAAAACAATAATATACAGACCTAGTCTCCATGTTGATCACTTATTAAAACAATAATATACAGACCTAGTCTCCATGTTGATCTTATTAAAACAATAATATACAGATCTAGTCTAGTCTCCATGTTGATCACTTATTAAAACAATAATATACAGACCTAGTCTCCATGTTGATCACTTATTAAAACAATAATATACAGATCTAGTCTCCATGTTGATCACTTATTAAAACAATAATATACAGATCTAGTCTCCATGTTGATCACTTATTAAAACAATAATATACAGACCTAGTCTCCATGTTGATCACTTATTAAAACAATAATATACAGACCTAGTCTCCATGTTGATCACTTATTAAAACAATAATATACAGACCTAGTCTCCATGTTGATCACTTATTAAAACAATAATATACAGACCTAGTCTCCATGTTGATCACTTATTAAAACAATAATATACAGACCTAGTCTCCATGTTGATCACTTATTAAAACAATAATATACAGACCTAGTCTCCATGTTGATCACTTATTAAAACAATAATATACAGACCTAGTCTCCATGTTGATCACTTATTAAAACAATAATATACAGACCTAGTCTCCATGTTGATCACTTATTAAAACAATAATATACAGACCTAGTCTCCATGTTGATCACTTATTAAAACAATAATATACAGACCTAGTCTCCATGTTGATCACTTATTAAAACAATAATATACAGACCTAGTCTCCATGTTGATCACTTATTAAAACAATAATATACAGACCTAGTCTCCATGTTGATCACTTATTAAAACAATAATATACAGACCTAGTCTCCATGTTGATCACTTATTAAAACAATAATATACAGACCTAGTCTCCATGTTGATCACTTATTAAAACAATAATATACAGACCTAGTCTCCATGTTGATCACTTATTAAAACAATAATATACAGATCTAGTCTCCATGTTGATCACTTATTAAAACAATAATATACAGACCCAGTCTCCATGTTGATCTAGTCTCCATGTTGATCACTTATTAAAACAATAATATACAGACCTAGTCTCCATGTTGATCACTTATTAAAACAATAATATACAGACCTAGTCTCCATGTTGATTATTAAAACAATAATATACAGACCTAGTCTCCATGTTGATCACTTATTAAAACAATAATATACAGACCTAGTCTCCATAATTGATCACTGATCACTTAAAACAATAATATACAGATCTAGTCTCCATGTTGATCACTTATTAAAACAATAATATACAGACCTAGTCTCCATGTTGATCACTTATTAAAACAATAATATACAGACCTAGTCTCCATGTTGATCACTTATTAAAACAATAATATACAGACCTAGTCTCCATGTTGATCACTTATTAAAACAATAATATACAGACCTAGTCTCCATGTTGATCACTTATTAAAACAATAATATACAGACCTAGTATCCATGTTGTTCCACTTATTAAAACAATAATATACAGACCTAGTCTCCATGATCACTTATTAAAACAATAATATACAGACCTAGTCTCCATGTTGATCACTTATTAAAACAATAATATACAGACCTAGTATCCATGTTGATCACTTATTAAAACAATAATATACAGATCTAGTCTCCATGTTGATCACTTATTAAAACAATAATATACAGACCTAGTCTCCATGTTGATCACTTATTAAAACAATAATATACAGACCTAGTCTCCATGTTGATCACTTATTAAAACAATAATATACAGACCTAGTCTCCATGTTGATCACTTATTAAAACAATAATATACAGACCTAGTCTCCATGTTGATCACTTATTAAAACAATAATATACAGACCTAGTCTCCATGTTGATCACTTATTAAAACAATAATATACAGACCTAGTCTCCATGTTGATCACTTATTAAAACAATAATATACAGACCTAGTCTCCATGTTGATCACTTATTAAAACAATAATATACAGACCTAGTCTCCATGTTGATCACTTATTAAAACAATAATATACAGACCTAGTCTCCATGTTGATCACTTATTAAAACAATAATATACAGACCTAGTCTCCATGTTGATCACTAATATACAAAAGTGAATCCATGTTGAATAATATAATATACAGATCTAGTCTCCATGTTGATCACTTATTAAAACAATAATATACAGACCTAGTCTCCATGTTGATCACTTATTAAAACAATAATATACAGATCTAGTCTCCATGTTGATCACTTATTAAAACAATAATATACAGACCTAGTCTCCATGTTGATCACTTATTAAAACAATAATATACAGACCTAGTCTCCATGTTGATCACTTATTAAAACAATAATATACAGACCTAGTCTCCATGTTGATCACTTATTAAAACAATAATATACAGACCTAGTCTCCATGTTGATCACTTATTAAAACAATAATATACAGACCTAGTCTCCATGTTGATCACTTATTAAAACAATAATATACAGACCTAGTCTCCATGTTGATCACTTATTAAAACAATAATATACATGTTCCATGTTGATCACTTATTAAAACAATAATATACAGACCTAGTCTCCATGTTGATCACTTATTAAAACAATAATATACAGACCTAGTCTCCATGTTGATCACTTATTAAAACAATAATATACAGATCTAGTCTCCATGTTGATCACTTATTAAAACAATAATATACAGACCTAGTCTCCATGTTGATCACTTATTAAAACAATAATATACAGACCTAGTCTCCATGTTGATCACTTATTAAAACAATAATATACAGATCTAGTCTCCATGTTGATCACTTATTAAAACAATAATATACAGACCTAGTCTCCATGTTGATCACTTATTAAAACAATAATATACAGATCTAGTCTCCATGTTGATCACTTATTAAAACAATAATATACAGACCTAGTCTCCATGTTGATCACTTATTAAAACAATAATATACAGACCTAGTATCCATGTTGATCACTTATTAAAACAATAATATACAGACCTAGTATCCATGTTGATCACTTATTAAAACAATAATATACAGACCTAGTCTCCATGTTGATCACTTATTAAAACAATAATATACAGACCTAGTCTCCATGTTGATCACTTATTAAAACAATAATATACAGACCTAGTCTCCATGTTGATCACTTATTAAAACAATAATATACAGACCTAGTCTCCATGTTGATCACTTATTAAAACAATAATATACAGACCTAGTCTCCATGTTGATCACTTATTAAAACAATAATATACAGATCTAGTCTCCATGTTGATCACTTATTAAAACAATAATATACAGACCTAGTCTCCATGTTGATCACTTATTAAAACAATAATATACAGATCTAGTCTCCATGTTGATCACTTATTAAAACAATAATATACAGATCTAGTCTCCATGTTGATCACTTATTAAAACAATAATATACAGACTAGTCTCCATGTTGATCACTTATTAAAACAATAATATACAGATCTAGTCTCCATGTTGATCACTTATTAAAACAATAATATACAGACCTAGTCTCCATGTTGATCACTTATTAAAACAATAATATACAGACCTAGTCTCCATGTTGATCACTTAAAACAATAATATACAGATCTAGTCTCCATGTTGATCACTTATTAAAACAATAATATACAGATCTAGTCTCCATGTTGATCACTTATTAAAACAATAATATACAGACCTAGTCTCCATGTTGATCACTTATTAAAACAATAATATACAGATCTAGTCTCCATGTTGATCACTTATTAAAACAATAATATACAGATCTAGTCTCCATGTTGATCACTTATTAAAACAATAATATACAGACCTAGTCTCCATGTTGATCACTTATTAAAACAATAATATACAGACCTAGTCTCCATGTTGATCACTTATTAAAACAATAATATACAGACCTAGTATCCATGTTGATCACTTATTAAAACAATAATATACAGACCTAGTCTCCATGTTGATCACTTATTAAAACAATAATATACAGATCTAGTCTCCATGTTGATCACTTATTAAAACAATAATATACAGACCTAGTCTCCATGTTGATCACTTATTAAAACAATAATATACAGACCTAGTCTCCATGTTGATCACTTATTAAAACAATAATATACAGACCTAGTCTCCATGTTGATCACTTATTAAAACAATAATATACAGACCTAGTCTCCATGTTGATCACTTATTAAAACAATAATATACAGACCTAGTCTCCATGTTGATCACTTATTAAAACAATAATATACAGACCTAGTATCCATGTTGATCACTTATTAAAACAATAATATACAGACCTAGTCTCCATGTTGATCACTTATTAAAACAATAATATACAGACCTAGTCTCCATGTTGATCACTTATTAAAACAATAATATACAGACCTAGTCTCCATGTTGATCACTTATTAAAACAATAATATACAGACCTAGTCTCCATGTTGATCACTTATTAAAACAATAATATACAGACCTAGTCTCCATGTTGATCACTTATTAAAACAATAATATACAGACCTAGTCTCCATGTTGATCACTTATTAAAACAATAATATACAGACCTAGTCTCCATGTTGATCACTTATTAAAACAATAATATACAGACCTAGTCTCCATGTTGATCACTTATTAAAACAATAATATACAGACCTAGTCTCCATGTTGATCACTTATTAAAATAATAATATACAGACCTAGTCTCCATGTTGATCACTTATTAAAACAATAATATACAGACCCAGTATCCATGTTGATCACTTATTAAAACAATAATATACAGACCTAGTCTCCATGTTGATCACTTATTAAAACAATAATATACAGACCTAGTCTCCATGTTGATCACTTATTAAAACAATAATATACAGATCTAGTCTCCATGTTGATCACTTATTAAAACAATAATATACAGACCTAGTCTCCATGTTGATCACTTATTAAAACAATAATATACAGACCTAGTCTCCATGTTGATCACTTATTAAAACAATAATATACAGACCTAGTCTCCATGTTGATCACTTATTAAAACAATAATATACAGACCTAGTCTCCATGTTGATCACTTATTAAAACAATAATATACAGACCTAGTCTCCATGTTGATCACTTATTAAAACAATAATATACAGACCTAGTCTCCATGTTGATCACTTATTAAAACAATAATATACAGATCTAGTTCCATGTTGATCACTTATTAAAACAATAATATACAGATCTAGTCTCCATGTTGATCACTTATTAAAACAATAATATACAGATCTAGTCTCCATGTTGATCACTTATTAAAACAATAATATACAGATCTAGTCTCCATGTTGATCACTTATTAAAACAATAATATACAGACCTAGTCTCCATGTTGATCACTTATTAAAACAATAATATACAGACCTAGTCTCCATGTTGATCACTTATTAAAACAATAATATACAGACCTAGTCTCCATGTTGATCACTTATTAAAACAATAATATACAGACCTAGTCTCCATGTTGATCACTTATTAAAACAATAATATACAGACCTAGTCTCCATGTTGATCACTTATTAAAACAATAATATACAGACCTAGTCTCCATGTTGATCACTTATTAAAACAATAATATACAGACCTAGTCTCCATGTTGATCACTTATTAAAACAATAATATACAGACCTAGTCTCCATGTTGATCACTTATTAAAACAATAATATACAGATCTAGTCTCCATGTTGATCACTTATTAAAACAATAATATACAGACCTAGTCTCCATGTTGATCACTTATTAAAACAATAATATACAGACCTAGTCTCCATGTTGATCACTTATTAAAACAATAATATACAGACCTAGTCTCCATGTTGATCACTTGATAAAACAATAATATACAGATCTAGTCTCCATGTTGATCACTTATTAAAACAATAATATACAGACACTAGTCTCCATGTTGATCACTTATTAAAACAATAATATACAGACCTAGTCTCCATATTTGTCACTTATTAAAATAATAATATACGGATCTAGTCTCCATGTTGACCTTTTTTAAAACAATAATATACAGACATAGCATCTCCATGGTCACTTATTAAAACAATAATATACAGATCTAGTCTCAATTTGATCACTATACAATCCTTATAATACAATCCATAATTGCCTTATTAAAGTCTCCATGTTGATGTTCACTTATTAAAACAATAATATACAGACCTAGTCTCCATGTTGACCACTTATTAAAACAATAATATACAGACCTAGTCTCCATGTTGATCACTTATTAAAACAATAATATACAGACCTAGTATCCATGTTGACCACTTATACAAATAAAACAATAATATACAGACCTAGTCTCCATGTTGATCACTTAGGAAAACAATAATATACGAATCTAGTATCCATGTTGATTCACTTAGGAAAACAATAATATACAGACCCAGTATCCATGTTGTTCACTTATTAAAACAATAATATACAGACCTAAAATCCGCCATGTTCACTTATTAAAACAATGCCGTGCAGAATTCTAGTCTCCCATATTGATCACTTATTAAAACAATAATATACAGACCTATTCCTCCATGTTGATCACTTATTAAAACAATACAGACCTAGTCTCCATGTTGATCACTTATAAAACAATAATACAGATCTAGTCTCCATGTTGATCACTTATTAAAACAATAATATACAGACCTAGTCTCCATGTTGATCACTTATTAAAACATCAATAATAACAGAATTCAGTATCCATGTTGATCACTTTATTAAAACA